>NC_089840.1:263588762-263888762 GCF_035609145.1 Eleutherodactylus coqui | reverse complement strand
TTACAGGATATAAATTTTAGGTTAAGTGTCAATCCTGGTATATAGGCAGGTAGGAACTATTAGGGGTTGATCCAGGGAACAGTCTGATTGCCATTAGGGAGTCGGGAAGGAATTTTTTCCCCAAAAGGGCTAATTGACTTCTGGCCTTGGGGTTTTTTGCCTTCCCCTGGATCAACACAGTAGGATAGACAGGCTGGACTAGATGGACAATGTCTTCATTCGGCCTTACATACTATGTTACTATGACATTGAATAGAGCAGTAGTCGCGCATATGTAGTCTGGGAATAGGCAAGTACAAAGCGCTTGGTTATTTCCGCAAGCCCTATTGAAACTTCACTTCCATTGAATGAATGGACTTGCGGCTTTGCATGTGCGTCCAGCGCTCTTTTAACTCTTATGTCACTGCAGGTCACTTACTCAGTCAATCACAGGCTTCAAAAGTCAAGTACCATTCACGGCATTAGTAGTTAGGCCAGTGATTGGCTGAGTGATCACATACACAATGAATGGCATGCAACCACTACCAGTCTCTTCTGGGATCAGAGTGATGTTGACCAAGGCTTCTGCAATGGAACGAGGGCCATTTAAGGACGTGTGTATTGCTTATTTATTTTACACCATTGCATAGCTGTAACAAATTTGTGAGTCCTGGAAAACCCCTTTACATTAGTAAATTCCAGTACTATGACACTTAAAGCTACCCCCCAGTTTTAGCGCAAACTCCTGTCCCTGGACATGAATGGGATGGGATATATTACCTGCAGTTGTTCTTCCGCCACTCCAATCCACCAGATCTCCATTTTTGTCTGTTCAAATAGCCTAAGAAATGTTCTAAGTACTTAATACACACAGTGCATCGCTGTCTAATAGGCCAGTGCTGTTCACATGAGCTGCTTTGGCCAATCAGACAACAGATAAAGTGCATTGGCTGTTTAAAACTACCAATGCACTGCGAGGATTAGGTAGTCTGAAGATTGAATCGGCCATCTTGGGTGGTCGAAAATAGGACTCAGTGGATCAAAGAGACAGAAAATATTAACAACTACAGGTAATATACTCTGTCCATCTATCTCTTTGCAGACCATAATTGTGTCTCAAAATTGGAGGGTCACTATAAGAGTTGATTCTACAGAAATATTTGCTTACCTTTTTCACAATTAATTTTCACTAGTCCTGGAGCTGAGTTTGTTATTTGGCATAATAGCTGTAATTCGATGACCTGATTTTAGCCTTACTTGAATGCATATAAAATATTTTAAGTGTTTATGTTGTTTTTTGCATAAATTAATTGCTCACCTTCCTATTTGCATTAAGGAGGGGAAGGAGGGGGATGCAGCTGCAATTTCTCTTTCAGCAGACTACTAGGGAAGGCTATGCTCATATCTATTTCCAAGGCATTATCACTTCCCCCATATTGTCCATGTAGAGTATTTTCAATTCATGTCAGTATCTGTCATCATGCCCACTGCTGGTGAATTTTAGTGACCCTAATGGGAAAAGAAGAAGGGTTTGCAACATTCGTAATCTTAAACCCTGGTGGCATAGCAGTTTTATACTATGTGCCGTTCTGGTTTTAATCCTTCTATAGGAAACTATTTAGTAAGTACAGGCCCTTCGACTTGATGCTCTGGATATAGGGCTGCATACATGGGATCTGTACATTTCCCATACATTTTAATAGCCTTGATCAGATTTAAATGAACTAGTCCTGTGCACATTGACAACATGTGCTGTGCTTGTAAAGTTTAGGATGCCGGGAAGCCGGCCAAGTTCTGTGCAATATATGCCGGTTCCACTTTATGGTTCATTGTCCAAACACTGTTTATGCAACATAATATTTTTGCCATAAATAATTTATATTTTAAGGATTCCGTTAGCGAGGGGGCACCTGCGGATCTGGACAATAAGGCATGGCATGTTTTCTGTAAGAATGCGCTAATGTACGTTTTCATTACTAAGCCGTGCTGTGCTTGAGGAAGAACATTTCACAGAATTGGATTTAAATGGTCACTAAAAGTGAAACTCAAGTTGAATGTAATGTTACCACACAGTTTATAAAACATCCCCAAATGTGTGTTTAAAAGTTCCCATATGACAGATAGTCCAAAGATCGGGAACCGTTTTTTATGCTTTTGAGGCTGGTTGTCGTACAAGAGTTGCACACATGGCTTCCCTTGGGCAGGGCTCTGATATTTCCTGCAGTAGAGTTACCATAGGGGTTCAGAGGTAACAGTTGCATCAGTGGCATTCATATAAGAGAGGGGCACCATAGCATAGATCAAAATGGGTTTTTTATTAGAGATGAGCGAGTATACTCGCTAAAGGCAATTGCTTGAGCGAGCATTGCCCTTAGCGAGTACTTGTCCGCTCGAGACAAAAAGTTTGGGTGCCGGCGGCAGGCAGGGAGCTGCGGGGGAGAGCGGAGTGGAACGAAGGGGAGATCTCTCTCCCCCTCTCCCCTCCCCCACTCCCTCCTGCTGACTGCCGCTACTCACCGCTCCCCCGCGCCGGCACCCGAACCTTTCGTCTCTTGCGGGCAGGTACTCGCTAAAGGCAATGCTCGCTCGAGCAATTGCCTTTAGCGAGTATACTCGCTCATCTCCAGTCTTTATTAAAGTGCTAAATATTGGCCCCCAGGACAGAAGGGTCCGGTGTTTGTTTCCTTTCCACTCCCGATCCATGGACCTTAAGATAATTACCAAGCCTCCTGCTTTTGAGCAATTCAATCCATCTGGAATCCTACTCTGGTTTCAGCTTCCAAAACGGGGTGGGACTAAATATTGCTGGGCCCCCTTTGTCCATGGGCTCCATAGCAACTGCATGGCATGCCTCTGTTATACGTACGCCCTTGAAGGGGTCTCACTACCATATAAGAATTCACAAGTATTACAAATGGCATATGATAGGTTGCAGATTTTCCATTGGTGCTAAGAAGCTTTTTAATCGTTCAGATTCTGCAAATGGAGGTAACATTTGACCCCATAGTCTAGTATTATGACTCTGTTAAAGGGGTTTTCCCGTTAATTTTTTTATTTGGCAATTAACACCCCCCCGAAACAATTATTTATTGAATTAGTTCCACCTCACTCCTGTTACATATGAAGGTACGAATTCTGAACACTAACATGATTCCATCGGAAACATGGAAAGCCACCACATGTATCAACCAGTGACTTGATGTTTTCCAATAACGATGCTTGTGTTGCCTGTTCAACATAGCTTACCATGGCCAAGGTTATGAATTATGAAATACAACGCCGCTCTGGTACACACCACTCCACTTCTGAGTCATCAACCACTGACTCTGTTTTGCTGAAGACATCCTACGCCACACTGAGACAAGACGGTCAAGAATTGCTAGTATTGAAAAAACGGGATCGTCAGTGGGGAAGACAAAAAAAATCACCTGGTGACATACGTTTATAGAGGACTTGTGCACTGTCAACCTCTCATGGGATGATGCCAAAACTACTGATTTTGATTGACAATGGTGGCATCCTTTGTCACCTAATATGCAAAAAGGCATGGGAGGATCTAAGTCTAAGAAAGTGTGAATTAGTTAACCTGGTGCTAGAACACCCTTTCAATGCTCTGGCCTCACATGGCCCATGACATCACCAAGTCTTCTGGCCGGTGACGTCCCGTATACTGGTCACATGATCTAGTATTGGAGAGATGCAGGTCTGTTTACGGTATGTCACTGATGACGTTCCATTTGGAAGCCTCATATTGGCTGCAGCGGTCACATGGGTAAACACCCACATCAGCACTGCAGCCAATGTGAGCAGAGACCAGCCAGGAGGACGGGAGAAGTAGCATGGGACTAGTGGATGAGCAAAAGCTGAGTATTACCTTTTTTTTATTATTTCATTCCTTCCCACTGTTATTAATGTCTATCTACAAGAAAAACCCATTCAAGCTCATATACACATGAGCCATTAATTCCCTTTTTCACATTTGTGTAGCATTAGGTGGTGCCATGTCATTGCATGCATTTATTTTACCTCTAACTCTAAGAAAAAGTAACATGTAGGTTCAACTACTATATATTAGCAACATTAAAACATTTCTAGAGTTACAAGAAAAAAAGTAAGTGAACACTTTGAAATTCCCTAAATTTGCGCATTGGTAACATGTGGTCTGATTGTTATATAAGTTACATTTATAAACAAACACAATTTGACTAATACACAGTCAGTTGTGCCACTCGTGTATGGAGAAAAACTAAATGAACCCATGAATTTACTAACCTGCAGATCTTTCTTTAGCAGTAATCACCTCCATTAAATGGGGTTCTGTAGCTGAAAAACATGACTTGTACAACTCTGAAGAGAAATTTTGGACCATTCCTCCCTGCAAATTTGTTTTAGTTAAACAATATTTCTAGAATGCCTTGCATGCACATCCTCTTCAGATCATGCTACAGTTTCTCAATTGGGTAATAGGGGTTGTCCAACTTCTAGATGTTGATGAAGTATCCCCAGAATCATTTATCCATAGAGCTTGTGTCTGCCGCCTGGGAACCTCAACAATCAACTGTTTCCGCCAATGTCTTAGTGTATAGAACTATTTTGCTGCCAGAAGCAGAAAGCTCTGTACATTTTTCAGTATCCTAGGTTGGTATTACAGGCAAAGTCCCATTGAGCTGTCTGCTTATGGCAACAAAGAAGCTCCATACACTAAAAACAGTAGATTGCCAGCATTCCACCAGTCTGCTAAAAATACCTCTGCAGCGCCATCTATTGGATCGCTATTTCGGGGTGTTTGCCCCTCATCAGTGTGCAGTAGGTTTCTGGCTTGGCTAGCGAGAGGCTAGCGTTCCTGACTCACGTCATAAGGCTCTCACTAGCCAAGCCAGAAACAGCTGTCAGGATTCTGGCTTGGCTTTCAATTTCCAGTCATTGTTATACGGCTTGTATAAAGAGTCTAACATTGACTTGTAGGAATGCTGCCTTCCAATAGGTGGCGCTGCAGAGGTATTGTTCCATCTCCCTTATTTGCATATTACCCAGAGGAGCATGAATGGCCTTATTAGTCTCCTCACTCACTCACCTTCTAGGTGCTCTCCCTAAGGAGAAAAGATAGCGTTCCTGACCAATCGGCTACTAATGACTAATCTTAGGAGTAAATCACCAATAGCTAGACGTGGGACAACCTCTTTAAGAGCCATCTGAAGGTCAGCAGAGATCTGGGCCAACTTTACTGATCCCAAAAAAACTCCATAGCTTCAAAAGTTTAATCTTTATTATTAATAGCTAGCGCATTTCGAACCCTATCACCTCCTCTTCAGAGAGCTGGAGTTGAACAATGTGGCTTCTGCTGGAAAAACGTGATGCCACCCATTGCGAAAAACATGAGTCCCCATTGCTGTCCATTCCATCCAGAACTCCTGGTATCATGGCGCCAAGGATTTGCACACTGATAGGAGAACCGGCAGTGATGCTGAGCCCTCAATTCCGCAACTAACACAGTGAAGACCGTGAGGCTCAGAATGGTTAAGTACCACTGGGTTTGTTAATCTAACACATGTGCAACTGTCATTAAATTGTCATATAGTAAACAGACAACCTTTTTAATGCAACTGAACGTATTATGACTATGTCAGCTGAACGTTCTACCACTAGATGGCGCTAGTTTATTGCTCTGCTCATATTACTATGCAAAAAGTAACATATACAGTACAGTAAAGTGGTATTCTGTTAAAAAAATGGCCCTACATTCATTATTATATATCGACCCACCACTTTACAGTTAGATATGGTAATGATGAGCCCAGGAAGCCCACATAGTGGAAGGGTTAATAGTTTTGAGGTGCACAAACATATTAGAACAATTACAGTGATTCATTGTCTATGTCTAATGGTATAATCCGATTGTAAAGACAGCAGACTGGGCGTTAGTAAATACACAGCAGTTCACAAAAGTCGGTGTGCGGCATAGTAGGAAATGGCTGTGGGTGTTAACCCTGTCACAAATGGTTGGATTAAATGCTGATTGCACAGCTGAAGAGATAGGTACGAAGAAACCATTAAATAGCATCCAGTCCTATTAAAGGAGCGGGCCCATTATGTACTTGGGAAATGTGAGTGTCGTAGACAGCTTCCTTCTGCTAAAATGTGAAGCCATCATGATGGATTTCACTGTTTCCAGTTCAAAATAACAATTACATAATCTAATAATGTAGTCAGTGAGACACTTATTTTCAATTAGCCATCTCCAGCGTGTAGCGTGATAATAATTCGCAAAAATGTACTTCCTGCTGCCTTAACATGAAACAGTCAAAAATGATGGCTTAGTTTCCCAGTCATTGCTTCATTATGACTATTTTTCCTGTATCATTTTCTAATTTAATTAGTCTTTCATTGTTTCTATGAGATTCTGTCAGCTAATATTCTTCCTGTGCAGTGAGGGTCTGGTAGGCTGGCGTCCATCAAAAGTAAAAAAAAAGTGCTGTATTTATATGAACAACTTCATGTTTTAGCCATTTGTTGAGTACATTCAAATGTATTGTTTCTACAGTTTGGAATTACATAATTTTGACTGCATTTTTGACTTCTCATAAATTTTTGTACTTTTTTGTGGCATGCAAAAGTGTAGCAAATCATTGGTGAGTGAACCAAAACATTGGAACACTGTTTCTGGTCGAACTTTGCTTAACCCCTTCAGTGGTAGGTTTATTATTACCATGCCATGCCTCACAGGGCAGGTTTTTTGAATGAGTCAACAATGCAATTTAATCTCGCAAGTATTTGAAAGTATTGTACTACTTTGACAGTTGGTATTAGGGCAGGGAAACCTCCGGGGCTTGCTGCACTGAGTATGCATCAAAAAACCTAGAAGATTTCAGATGACAGCTCAGTTCTTTGCACTTTTCAGCACTAGAGCTGTCCACGGAAATCTTCCGGGGTTTAAGTGCATGGTCAGTGCAGCAAGCCCCAGAGATTTTCTGGGTATGCCACTAAAGGGGTTAAAGAGCAATTCGGCGTGAACCTGAACCTCAGGCAGTTCGTCCTGGCTGAACACATTAAGACTGCTTCTTCTTCTTCAGCTTCTAATCTCATCCTCCTCCTTCTTCCTCCTCCTTCTTTCTCCCCCTCCTTTTTCCTTTTTCTTCTTCCTCCCTCCTCCTTCTTCCTCTTCCTCCTTCTTTCTCGTCCTTCTTTCTCCTCCTCCTTTTTCCTTCTTCTTCTTGCTCTTTCTTCTGTCTTCTTTTTCCTCTGTCTTCCTTCTTTCTCTTTTCTTCTTTCGCCTTCTTTGTTCTTCCTTCTTCTACAGCATTATACACCAGTTTTAGGGGTATTGTTGAAGCTTCTTTTCAGTTCAAACTGATTTGAACTGCACTGAATTTTTTGCCGAAATTTGATAAACCAGCAGAACCGAATTTTTCAAAAGTTCGCTCATCACTATGTATCACGCTTTTCAATGCACAAAAAAACCCATATGCTCAATACAGATAGTCCCCAACTTGCGAACATTCGAGTTATGAATTTCGCAAGATATGAACTATCTGTTCTGCACAGTATGATGTAATGCTATGGCATTACATCATACTGTGCAGGGACCGGGCAGGCTTCTATCAAGCCTGATAGTAGCCTGTCCGGTCAGATCGCGGTTGCTAGGGAGCCGGGGACCTCCTGAAAGGCCCTAGGGCTGTCTATGCAGAGCGCCTATCAAGCTGTGTGCTTCATGGGCACTCTGCATAGGCAGCCCTGGGGCCTTTCAGGAGGTCCCCGGCTGCCTAGCAACCACACAGCGTCCCGCGATCTCATCGTGGGATGCTGTACGGGCCCCCTGAACATCGGGTGCAGGCTGTTTCTTACAGCGGACACCCGGTGGCAGCAGTTCCGATGAGCCGCGCCGCTCGTCAGAACTGTTAACACTTTAAATGCCGCTGTCAGAGCGGTATTTAAAGTGTTAATAGTTCTGACAAGCGGCGCGGCTCATCGGAACTGCTGCCGCCGGGTGCCCGCTGTAAGAACAGCCTGCACCCGACGTTGTATGGAGCGGGATCCACCCACGATCCCGCTCCATACAAGCATGTGTTCGACTTGCGAACAAAATGGACTTGCAAACAGGTTCCTGGAACGGAACTTGTTCGCAAGTCGGGGACTAACTGTATATGTTTTTTTTACATTAATGTCAGTAGGAAATGAATATGTTTAATGTCTACATTTTTAGTTCACGGATTCCTACAGCAAAAAAAGAGTGTTTTACTACGAAACTTTATATAAAAGACAGAATACAGTGCAAAACATACTTTTTAAATGTAAAAACAGACAAATAAATATACAAAAATAACAATATGTTTAATGTATACGATTAAAATATGTATACATATGCCTAAACTTGTATACATTTTGTATTGAATGTAATATAAGGAAACAACACATAGGGTGAGCATAATTCTTTGTGGGAAGAAAAACCTGCTACGCTACACTTTTCTTTTCTGCAAAAAAGTACAATAATCAAAAATAGTCAAAAGCAGGTACTTTACTTAGTTACATTTGACCAATTGTAGTCTATGACTATGTCAAGCAATATATTTCAATATGCATTTGTATGTTGATGTTTGACAGATAACTAAAATTTGATGTCAACAGGCAACAAATTTTCTTTTTTTGAGAATATTATAATATGGATATTGGGGTATCTTAGATTATGTGAATTTTTCAGGTTATTACATTTTTATAAAATTTATTTTATTACTTTTTTATTAACTAGAGATGAGCGAGCATACTCGTCCGAGCTTGATACTCGTTCGAGTATTAGGGTGTTCGAGATGCTTGTTACTGGAGACGAGCACCACGCGGTGTTCAGGTTACTTTCATTTTCTTCCCTGAGAAATTTGCGTGCTTTTCTGGCCAATAGAAAGACAGGGAAGGCATTACAACTTCCCCCTGCAACGTTCAAGCCCTATACCACCCCCCTGCAGTGAGTGGCTGGCGAGATTAGGTGTCACCCGAGTATTAAAATCTGCCCCTCCCGCGGCTCGCCACAGATGCATTCTGACATAGAGGAGGGAAAGTGCTGTTGGTGCCGGAGCTGCTATAGGGAGAGTGTTAGGAGTGATTTTAGGTTTCAAGAACCCCAAAGGTCCTTCTTAGGGCCATAGAAATCGCAGATCGCACCTATGTGCGATCTGCGATTTCTGTTCTCTTCTCTATATGCGCTCAATGGGGCCGGCGGCAGCAGCGCCGACCCCATTGAGAACATATAGAAGACAAATCATTCTTCTCTGCCACAGCTGTAACAGCTGTGGCAGAGAAGAACGATGTTTGCCCATTGAATTCAATGGAGCCAGCAATACAGCAGGTTCCACTGAAAGCAATGGGCTGCCGGCGATCGCGGGATGAATTGTCAGGAAGGGCTTAAATATATAAGCCCTTCCCTGCAATTCATCCAGAAATGTGTTACAATAAAAATATATACAGGCGTATAAGGCGACGGGGCGTATAAGACGACTCCCCAACTGTCACCTTATACGCCGGCAATACAGTGGAGCAAAGAATAAAAATCATTACTTACTTCTTCTGACGTTCTGCGGCGCTCCTGCAGGCTGTCGCTCCCTCCTGGTCCACGGCAGAGCATTGCTTTCTCTACGAAGGGCTTTAAATCCCCGCCTCCAGAAACACACGTGCCTTCAGCCAATCACAGCCAATGACCATGATGTCATTGAATGGCTGTGATTGGCTGAAGGCACGTGTGTTTCTGGAGGCGGGGATTTCAAGCCCTGCGTCCAGAAAGCAATGCTCTGCCGGGGACCAGGAGGGAGCGACAGCCTGCAGCAGCACCGCAGAACGTCAGAAGAAGTGAGTAATGATTTTTATTCTTTGCTCCACTGTATTCCCGGCGTATAAGGTGACAGTTGGGGGGTCGTCTTATACACCCCGCCGCCTTATACGCCGGTATATATTTTTATTGTAACACATTTCTGGATGAATTGCAGGGAACGGCTTATATATTTAAGCCCTTCCCGACAATTCATCCTGCGATCGCCGGCAGCCCATTGCTTTCAGTGGAACCTGCTGTATTGCTGGCTCCATTGAATTCAATGGGCAAACATCGTTCTTCTCTGCGACAGCTGTTACAGCTATGGCAGAGGAGAACGATCTTTACGCTGACAGTGCGGGGGGGGGGCACTCTTGCCGCTATTGTGGCTTAATAGTGGGACCTGTGAACTTGAGATGCAGCCCAACATGTAGCCCCTCGCCTGCCCTATCCGTTGCTGTGTCGTTCCCATCACTTTCTTGAATTGCCCAGATTCTCACAAATGAAAACCTTAGCGAGCATCGGCGATATACAAAAATGCTCGGGTCGTCCATTGACTTCAATGGGGTTCGTTACTCGAAACGAACCCTCGAGCATTGCGAAAAGTTCGTCCCGAGTAACGAGCACCCGAGCATTTTGGTGCTCGCTCATCTCTATTATTAACCTAATTCTATTAATTTCATTAATGCATTTTATTACCTGTATTAATAAACTTGAAAATTTACACTAAATATCTTCAATCAAGCCAAAAATTCTACATAATTTTTCTGCAGAATCCCATTAGGTTGTTTCCTCATTACTACAAAAGTCTGGGCCCATAGAAAATTTTTATATAAAACTATATAATGTTATATAAAACTTAATGTAAGGATACACTTTCTTGCTGGGTCGTTCTTAAAGGGGTATTCCCATCTCGGAAATCTTATTTCAATGTGTTTGAAAACGCAAAACAATGCACTCACCCATAAGATGTTTCTTTCCAAAGTGCTCCGTTCTCCAGATATTGCAGATATTGATTCCTCTATCCTCCAGTTATTTACTGCTTGTTGCCAGGAAAACAGACCACCTCCTCTTCTATAGAAAGAGATAACAGAGCACAGCAGTAGCCGGATGGCGGGGCCAAAAGCTAGTGCGCATGCAGTCTTGAAACACCAGGCAACAGATTTAGATGGTTTAGATGAAAGATGTGTGCAAGCATCGGCCTGGAGGATTAACCTATAGCCCCACTCCATCTTTCCCTGCTAAGGGGAAACCCCCCATAGCTCCATTCTCTCTCCCTGCTATGGGGAAATCCCAAAGCCCTGTGGGGCTTCTTCACTGTCTCCTCCTGGAGAAGCTGCACTTCTCCAAGTGCAGCTGCTCCAGTCAATGGGCGAATTTCATGCACATGAAGCTTGGGTCTTCTGAGCATGAAAAATTGCCTGGGCACGCTGTTTCGGCAGATGCAAGCTGTGCTTTTTTTGTGAGCCTATTGGTATGCAAAACAATCGCTCGTCTGACCAAGGCCTAAATGAGGAAAAGTGTTCTTCTGAATCAACATTGTGTGTGTGGGTGGTGATGGACTGAACTGGATGGGTTATGTTTCGGGCCTAACCTAATTATGTCTTCAAAACCCTCCTTTTCCCATTTTTCAAAAAAAATGTAAACAATAAAATACCCAAATAATTATTATCAAAGTCTGGGCTATGAAAATATTAGGTTAACCACTTGTATTATTAAACTAACTTTGGGTACTTACTCATTTGAATCCCCCATTTTGGATTGAACTCCACCACTTAGGGAGACTCGAGAACATAGGACTCCTCCCATAAAAAAGTGTCCTTTTTTTACCTTTCTTATTCCCTTCTTTCCTTATGTGCGCAGGACAAATTTTTACATCTAGTCTTTGCATTTTTTTTCTCTCAGAACACTTCATGTGGTTTCTGGCATCAATCCAGCTGCTCTCCATTTTTGGTGGAAGTACAACATACATAAGTACGACTATTATCTAATCAGTCACGGGACACTGTCTAGGTGTTGCGGTCAACCTGATTTTTGGGGGGCCTGACCGTATATACCAGATGAGTCCCCATTTTAATTTATTTATTGACTAGGTCAGTTATTTCATTATTCTTCCAGAGTGCTGTCCCTTAATTAAGTGTTTCATACACACAATTACACACTGTAACAGTAGGAGAGGCACAGATTGTGGAGATCGTTATTACAGTGTCTGCAGATCTGTCAGTCTGCAGTCTGTAAGTGCGCAGGAGCTGCCTGTGAAGATAGCCCCTCCCCCTGTTGCTATGGAAACGTCCCTGTGTCCTAGTTACTAAGGAAGCTCTGAGAGTGGATTGCAGAGAAGCTGGAAGAGAGACCCCTAGTGGCAGCCACTTCAAATGTGATTTACAGTGGTAAAGCAACAACATTTTTTATGCAAGTGTAACACTTGTTAGAGATGAGCAAAAGTTGTCTGAAACATTAGTGCCCCTTTAAACATTTTAAAATGTTTTTCAGTACTTTATACGCTACATTAAATAGTGTTCCACTAAAAAATAAGAGCTCATACAGCTGTGTTGATGCGGAAAAAAAAATTTATGACTTTTGGAAAACGAAATATGAAAAACCAAAAAATCTCTGATCATGAAAAGGTTATACAGGTTACAATCAAAATACCCTCAGGGTAGTAATTGTGGGAAGATATTAGCCGGCGTGTATGGACAATTATAATACAATGGTCGGAAAGATGAAAAATTCAAATAAAAAAAAAAACAGAAGGGGCAGGGACAAATATTAAGGGCAAAAAACAAAAACATTTATAGCTCATCCATAGCAATACGTCGGCTGGACTTCTTGTAGAATTGCGTTCTCTGGTTATTATGACCACTAAAAAGTAATATATATAGCAGAGCGCTTCCACATGTGAAAACAGCACCTAAAAGCCAGTTAGCTGCATTACTTAAACTTCATTGAAAACTGGAAATTATAATAAAAAAAACTTTCCTCCTTCCAAATGTTTTTTTATTGCTTCGGCAGCTGAGGCCAGAAGCCGTTATGTGTTCGGGACCTCTACATGTATCGTAATACTGTCAGATCATGAAAAAATGCAGAAATAGCATAAAGCATTTCCAGGCTTGGTGAACTTTGCCGCATAAATCTGTAGCAGAGATTAAACTCAAGCTTCATAAAGCTCTCCCACTTCTCTCAATAAGGATATGAAACAGTAACATGGCTTCAAACTGCTTTCAATGGGATCAGCAGTGGTACTCTGCCATGAAATTGTAGCTAACAGTTTTACCTGAAAGTCTGATAAGTGAAATATATTTACATGAGGAGAATGTAAAAATATATTGAGGAGTGAAAAGCAAGCTGAGAGCAATTTTCGAGGCTGAAACTTTCAGCAGATGTTGGGTTTTGTAACGTAGAGGGTGTTTCTTGCCATTGGTAATAAGAACAGGGATATATATTAAAGGAACCGCGGCGCTTCTGATAATTCAGGGTTTTTTTAAGATTTGATTTTTTTTCTAAATCAAGTATAAAAAAAGTAAACTATAATATAGCAAATAATGAACTAAATCAAACAACCATAAAAAAGAGAGAATATAGAATAACCTGCACATTTAAAGGCTACGGACTAGAGATGAGTAGTGCCTTAGCCGAGTATCTCCCCGCTCGTCTCTGAAGATTCGGGGGCCGGCGCGGGTGACAAGTGAGTTGCGGGGGGGTGAGAGGGAGAGAGAGATCTCACCTCCGTTCCTCCCCGCTCTCCCCCGCCGCTCCCCGCCCCCCGCCGGCCCCCGAATCTTTAGAGACGAGCGGAGAGATACTTGGCTAAGGCACTACTCGCTCGAGTAATGTGCCTTAGCGAGTATACTCGCTCATCTCTACTACGGACACATCTGAGAGGCTTTTTTTTTTCACTTAAATGCATGTATTTTGGGTTGACCATCATTTCTGAAATAGTTTTGCAGAATTTATTTTCTACATATCACTGTATATTGACACCGCAGTGCAAGTCTCAATTAGAGATCTGTCAGTGGACTGACAGCTTGGTTTTCAACCCTCATCTGTTCTCTCTTGCACCTTCTTATCAGCTAAAGTATGACCACAACAAAGCTAAACTTTGCTATGGTCATAAATTACCTGTAACGGGGCGAGGAGCCGCTACTCACCTGCTCCGGGGCTTGCAGTCAGCTGTTAGGTGGTGCACAGTCCTCCTCCCTCACTGCTTGGTCTTTGCCCATAAGGCTCATGCTCACTTCCGCCCCCTCTCTTAAAGGGCGAGTGTACGACTTCTGATTCTGTTCTCCTGCAATCACTATCCACCCCTAGCTAAATTAGGCATCCTCTCCTGTGGAGTTAAACAATTGGTCTCCCTACCACTGGGACAAAGCTCCGGTACTGTGTGCTCCTGGTTTTGCCCTTTTCAAGCTCTGACCATCCTGACTTCTGTCCTCTCTGAGCTCCGCTCTGTATATTGGGTTCTGCTTTGTTTTCTTGTAGCCCTGAATTAAGCACGATTCTTCACTACGCACCAGTTCAGACCTGCAGATACTGCACCTTGGCCCAGTTCAGTATCAGTAGCCACACAACTGGGACTATCTGTGTGGTAACAGGTTATGGACCCTGCAGCACAGCTGGTATCCCACTTAGAGGTGGATTTAGAAGGGCCAGCCACTACACAGAGGTCGTCGCGGAGGCTTTTGCGCCGTCCTCAGTGCATGCACCCATTCAGCTGATCGGTCGGGGTCCCGAGCAACAGACCCTGGCTGATCAACTATTGATGGCCTATCCTGATGAAAGGGTCATCAACAGTATTTCACTGGAAAACCCCCTTAAGAACAAAGGAGCAAAAGTGAACAGAGTTATGATAGCAAATAAGAAGTTAACGTTTTACCAGTAATGTGGTATAAAGACCAATCCCATCTGACAGAAATACAAATCATATAATGTAGCACATATCTTGTCTTTAAAGCACTAACACACTACTAATATCAATGTGATCTATTGGAAACACATCGTTTGGACTCCAATCACCTAGTTTCTATTATGTAGGCTCACGCTCCTGTATTACTATCTCTGTCTGTAACCACAAGCAATGAACTTTGCTAAACAGTCAGTTCCTTTGATTTAATGCTCTCCTATGCAATAGTCCTGTTGGTTAACTAATTTCATCCCTATCGGTGTGCACACTTATTGCTAGAAGTGAGGCTGGCCTCACTTACGGTTCAGTGAAGTGGAAGTCATCGCTACTATGGCCCAGGCTTGTCCAGGGCCAATAGCATGTCTCTAGCACTGATTTCAGTGATCTTTGTGGCAGTCCAGTGGATTCCACCAGGTTGGGACTGTGGCATGGCCAGTCTCTCTCTGTCTGCCCCATGCAGCAGACAGTCACACTCTCTCACAGGCAGCAGCTCCTCTGCGGACTATTGCCCCTATCCAGCAGGACTTCAGCTCACTGACACAACCCCTGCACTCTCTTGTAACGCATCAAAAATTGTCTTTTATATAGCTAGGGCTCCAGCCACAAGAAAGTTCCCAATGAGTATGCTCAGTTTGGTTTGGAATGGCCATCTTTGTGCTCCATTGTGAACCATACACACTAGGCATTGAAACACCTTTAGTCCTTTCAGAGGCAGCATTATCTTCTTAGGGGTGAGTTCCTTACATCATGTCAGTGTAAGTGATTCCCCCTCTCACCCTTCCCCTCTGCCCTCTAGAGTTCTCTGGGCAGCATAAGTCACCCCTTCCCTTAATTGCCTATTAACTATATTGTTATGTCATGGATTTCACTTGACAACAGGCAGTGGCAGAAAATTGAAGCAAGGGATTCTCCTAGTAGCCAACGCTTTAGAGGAACTATGAGGGCAAAATCATAATTTTAGTTTAATAAAGGGATTTGCACTGTTGCTGGTTAACACATTGGCTATCATGTTAACACAAATTGTCTCAAAGTGCAGTGACCACTTAAATATCTTCCCCACTTTAATAGTTATGAATAAACTACCTAAAATGACCAAATGTCAAAGTAATAAAAAGAAAAACTACATTTATCTTGAATACATTTATTTCCATTACTTTGCTATTATAATATTTTCCTCTTCTATCTGCAGTCTGACGAAATTTGACATAAATCCTCTTTTCCCTCATTATTTTGTTTTGCCTTTTCTTCCTAGACACTTTTTATTGTGACTTTACCACACTCTTTTATTACATAGCTTATAAACTTGAGGAGTCCAACAAAATGTTAGAGGTCAGGGAACTATGAAGAAAATTCATCTTTGATCCATAACATTTTATTGCCAGCTTCTCAGATGCTTCTTACACAGTAACCTAATAATGGAGGCCTCAGCACTAACAGTGATATATTGTAAATTAAGATACAGTGATGATGTGAAATCGGAAGACGACGACCAGGGTGACACAGAAAGACACAGTAATGGAACTTACTCTACTTAGTAACATTCAATCCGTACTCAAGCTATATGTTGCAATTGACCAACAATATTATAGCTATTTAAAGAAACATTAAACCTAGAAATGAATGATAAAAGTAAGCAGTAAATAATTTTATCCTCACTTTTTGTTTCGGGAACATACAGAAAATCCTCCAGATTAACAAACAGTCCAATAGAAATCCTGTCCAGGACATGGGGCTTAAAGGGGTTGTCCCGCGCCGAAACGTTTTTTTTTTTAATTCAATAGGCCCCCCGTTCGGCGCGAGACAAACCCAATGCATGTGTTAAAAAAAAAAAACCGTTTAGTACTTACCCGAATCCCCGCGCTGCGGCGACTTCTTCCTTACCTTACCAAGATGGCCGCCGGGATCTTCACCCACGATGCACTGCGGGTCTTCTCCCATGGTGCACCGTGGGCTCTGTGCGGTCCATTGCCGATTCCAGCCTCCTGATTGGCTGGAATTGGCACACGTGACGGGGCGGAGCTATGAGGACCAGCTCTCCGGCACGAGCGGCCCCATTCACCAGGGAGAAGACCGGACTGCGCAAGCGCGTCTAATCGGGCGATTAGATGCTGAAATTAGACGGCACCATGGAGACGAGGACGCCAGCAACGGAACAGGTAAGTGAATAACTTCTGTATGGCTCATAATTAATGCACGATGTACATTACAAAGTGCATTAATATGGCCATACAGAAGTGTATAACCCCACTTGCTTTCGCGGGACAACCCCTTTAATCTCCAGCTGATCTGCTCTACTTTTGGCTGGGAAATAGCTTGAAGAACAGAACTTACCCAAGGGGTGGGGCTTAAAGAGGGTATTCTGGAGACTACATTTTTTTCAAGTTTTCATCCATCCAGTACTTTGTACTCAGCTGTCTCTGTCAGCCCCATTGAAATAAATGGAACTGCTGCTATGCAAGCACTGCCAGAGGTCCATTCACTGCAACACTACAGCACTAGAGAAGAAAAAAACCCTGCTGTTACATTCGTCATGGACTGCTGACAAAACCATGTAGAGATTTGGCACTGGAGCAGTCAGGACTGACGTGTTAGCTTGCTACGCAGGCAGCTAGATGCAGGAGCAGGCAGAAATGAAAGGTAGCGATCAAAGCAGGGCACTCTGAATCCCTCAGACAAAACCCACCTTGCAGTGGAGCACCTGTCCTGAAAGGGACGACCCCACTACTTCCAAGAGGACAGGTCCAAAGTTGGAGGGAAGCAAGGGTACGGAAAACCAGAGACAAACAGAAACTGGCAACAAATAAAAGAGAAGAATACAGAATGCAAGACAGAGAGAGACCCAGGAGACAAACCAGAACACATTAGCCAGACAGACAGGAGCACTGAGTAAGCTTGCTTTACCAGGAACATTGAAAAATAACCAGCAACTCCCAGCCAGGAAGAGCTAAGTTATATAGGGAGTGGGAAGAGTGCTGCAAGATAATAGTAACTAGCGGTTTATTGTGCTTTTGTTATGTAAATCACATTTCCACTGCTCACTCTTGCTGTACGCTGTCCTTCATGTTGACTTTATGTCTTTCTGTATGTTACAAACAGTCAGAGAGCAGGAACTGCAGTTCTCTGTGCGTAGTCTAAAGAACACAGCACAGCAACCAGGCTCCTCCAACCAGTCCTAGGGATGAGAATCAGATGTTCACTCTGCTGAGGGATAAATGGAGAAAAAAACAGGATACAGACTATGTGTAAACACATACAGTGCATGGCAGCTTATTCTATAAAAAGTTACCTGAAAAGTTAGGTATGCTTAAAAGTAATATTGATCCAAAGCATTTCTGTAAAAAAAATGCTGAAGAAATGCTGTAAATAATAACACTGAAAATGCAAATAAATGCAATTGCCGAAATGGCTTTAAAGAGATTATCTATGATTAGTAAAAAAAAAAAACCACAGTGCCACTCTTAGTGCCTTTAGGCTGTGTCTAGTATTGCAGCTCAGCCTGGGCATGTACCTCTGGCGAAGGATGCCAATGAAACTTCACCAGAGACACGTGACCAAGCTCATCCCACCCATACCTGACATGTGTCTCCAGCATTACTGAGGAAGAGACATATTGCCTTGAAACATGTATTTTTATGCTGTTGCTATCAATAATAACAAAGTCAGATAATAAATTTGCCAACTTGTGCGTCTTTGTTATCTTACTGAGTTGTGCCTTATACCAATATTCTTTCCATTTTGATACTTTTATTAACGACACCTCGGTTAGCTATACCCTAAGCCCCACAACAAGGGTTAGCTATACTCTTGTTTAAACTACATAGTCCCCAATGTACATTTTTTTCTAATTGCTACTACCACAGAAAATACCCTTTTTGCTAATTGCATACATAACCTTTAAAGGGCCACTCCAGCTAAAACATATTTGTTTCCTCCCTATCCCACTCCCTTGATTGCCTGTCACAGTCTGGAGGTCTCCTCTGTGTGTTCTAACCACTTTTCTGCAATGTAGTCCCTGTCTGATGTTTATCAGGAACCATACAGAGAGTGAGATTTTTTTTTAACTTTTAGTTTCACATCTATCCCATGATGCATCAGAAGAGCATTAACTGAGGCTATACCATTTTTGCCAGCTGGGGGGGGCAGTTTAATTATCATTACCTTCTATATACACCTAAATAAGCTACATTCCTTAAAGGGGTTGTCCCGCGAAAGCAAGTGGGGTTATACACTTCTGTATGGCCATATTAATGCACTTTGTAATGTACATCGTGCATTAATTATGAGCCATACAGAAGTTATTCACTTACCTGTTCTGTTGCTAGCGTCCCCGTCTCCATGGTGCCGTCTAATTTCAGCGTCTAATCGCCCGATTAGACGCGCTTGCGTCTTCTCCCTTCCGAATGGGGCCGCTCGTGCCGGAGAGCTGCTCCTTGTAGCTCCGCCCCGTCACGTGTGCCGATTCCAGCCAATCAGGAGGCTGGAATCGGCAATGGAGCGCACAGAGCCCACGGTGCACCATGGGAGAAGACCCACGGTGCATCGTGGGTGAAGATCCCGGCGGCCATCTTACTAAGGTAAGTAAGAAGTCGCCGGAGCGCGGGGATTCGAGTAAGTACTGGACGTTTTTTTTTTTTATAACATGCATCGGGTTTGTCTCGCGCCGAACGGGGGGGGCTATTGAAAAAAAGCAAAACGTTTCGGCGCGGGACAACCCCTTTACGTATACAGTCAGGAGAACGAGCTGTGATCTCCTCTATTATAACTGTGTGACTGGAGTTATGTGATCATAATCATTAAATGTGATAGGAGTGTCTGTGTGCCCCTCTAAGCTATTTCTGTGGTAAGATTCATGGCAACAGCATCACACAAAGTGAGAAAATAACTAGAAAATGAATCCACAACCCTAAAGTAGATTCGAGCTGGTCAGAAATGAGATCCCATGATCACCTGGGGAAAAAGAGGTCAGGAGTTTCAGACATAAAAAAAAACTAACCAGGGTAACACTAGCTCACTTATATATTTTGGGGGTTGGAGGGGGGTGGAGGGGGCAGCGGTATAACAAATGAATTTAAAAACGCATCGGAGTGGCCCTTGATGTTGCAATAATACAACACAACTGCCCGGCTTCTGCTTTTAGAGGGCAAGGGTGTCACAAGAAAGTAGGAGGTCGACACCTTTTTATAGTGATTCATGGAAAATACATATGTCACTCTGTAAATGTTTACCGTGCGTAATAAATGGAAGCCTATATAAAAAGTGAAGTCATTTCCCAAATTCCAAAATAATGAAGCAGTGATTGTATTTTCATTCTTCCCAGAAGAATGCCATCGTGCGGTGCCAGCAATGTTTATATTAGTATATAACGCAGCCCGGCACACTGCGAGCTTAGTCAATCATGTATGGAATAAACATACTGTAAGACAATAGGATAGCAGGAAATCCTCATCCTCGGGAGCTTGCAATCTAAGTACATGAATTTGATCCTTGGTTTGTGACAATGGTTATGGATCAAAATCCAGCTTGCCGCTCTGCAGTTTTGTCTGGGTCGTGTTCAAGAATGAATTCCAAATTAACTGGATGCCATCCTAAACTAATGTGGATGCTGGCACTGCAAAGCCACAGCTCCAGCGACAAAAAGCGAAGGGTATGGCAAGTCAGCAAGAAATTGGAAGCCAAGTTTCAGGATAGGATATGATCTCAGAAACTAGTAGGAATTTTGTGCTATTCGAGAAATCTGGTGGCATTGGTAATATAATATTAATGTCCCCTCCCAACCACATAGACTGTGACAGGACCACCGGAGTATGGAAAATATGCCGCTTAGTCCTAATTCATTAGCAATGCCAACACTTAACTTATTCCCGTCATACTCTTTGACAAGGTGATATCTGAAATCTTGGGGATTTAATGAGACAATTGCTATGAAGTTTACGGTAATGATGGCTTACAAGGGACAACTATCACTCGAATAGTCGCTCAATAGAGCAAATGTAGGTGAAAATTGCTCAATGTAAACCCGGCCACCAATTGGTGATGAGTGAGAATTCATTTACTAGTCACTTTGTTTCAGCTCACCCAAAAATAGTCCCTGGTTGATTAATTTGTCTTTTATCGACTAACTAACAACTATGCAGGGAGTTTTGCGCTTGGTTGGCAGGCATTTCCCGCCAAACACTGCTTGGTTCCCGCCTTTTTTTTAACATTTTGTCCTCCCACTTAACACTCATTGGTTCCCAAAAACTATACATGTGAATGATCCTCTGCTGAACAGTCCCTGCTGGTATTTGAAACAACAATCGCAGCTACAGTCACTGGGTAGTTTTGGTCTAGTGAGAGACTACAGCATAGTGTTCACTCGAAGACTGCTCACTAGAAATGAGCGAGTATACTCGCTAAAGGCAATTGCTCGAGCTAGCATAGCCTTTAGCGAGTACCTGCCTGCTTGAGACAAAAGGTTCAGGTGCCGGCGGCGGGCAGGGAGCTGCAGGGGAGAGCGGTGCGGAACGGAGGGGAGATCTCTCTCTCTCCCCCCCCCCCCCCCCCCCCGCTGACTGCCGCTATTCACCGCCTCCCGCGCCGGCACCCGAACCTTTCGCCTCGAGCGGGCAGGTACTCGCTATAGGCAATGCTCGCTCAAGCAATTGCCTTTAGCGAGTATACTCGCTCATCTCTACTGCTCACATATATTTATGTGCATTTAGTGGACCCGGAACCAATGAGCAAACATTGGGGAGAGGCTGAAATTTCAAATACATGCCCGCCAAAGAAACTCATGCCCCCCAAACTCAACGATGAATGACGTTTCGGCTCCTGTACATGCTCACAACAATGTGTTCAGCGATCATGAAGTTGAACCAGCGAATAACAATTACTCGTGTGCTTTAGTGACTATTTTGATTGACTGTTCAGACATGGCTGTCCCATGTAAAGTCACCCTAATTAAAAGTCTCACTTGGAATCTAAAGGGATAATGTAAAGTAAAAGTTGGTCTAAAGAGGTTTGCTCATTCTGAATATAGATAACGTGCCATTGGAATATGCCATTGTTGTTTAATTGGTGGAATCAGACCACTAATAAGCCATTTAAGTGTGGCTCCAATAAAACTTGGGCTTACAAGGCGGCAAATGGCATGGCACCTTTCTAGCATGCTGCCCATGCATTCTGCAAAGGGATTACAATGGTTGGACCTCCACCAATCGTCCACCATCTATCCTAGCAACTATAGATGAGCGAGTATACTCGGTAAGGCACATTACTCAACCGAGTAGTGTCTTATCCGAGTATCTCCCCGCTCGTCTCTAAAGATTCGGGGGCCGGCGGGGGGCGGGGAGCGGCGGGGGAGAGCGGGGAGGAACGGACGGGAGATCTCTCTCTCCCTCTCCCCCCCCCTTCCCCCCGCTCCCTGCCGCAACTCACCTGTCACCCGTGCCGGCCCCTGAATCTTTAGAGACGAGCGGGGAGATACTCGGATAAGGCACTACTCGCTCGAGTAATGTGCCTTAGCGAGTATACTCGCTCATCTCTACTAGCAACCTCTATACAACAAGAGAGTAGACTTATGAAATCTGCTGTAAATTAACATCAAAACGCACACCAAATGGTGCAGATTTTGACATGCTTTGACATATTTTTTTTATAAACTTGCTGCAGACTTTAACTGTTGTAGAAAATCTACAGCAAACCTACCATGTTTGGACCTATCCTTAGGTTTGGTGCTGACACACGGGAGATTGTTTTTGCTGCAAATCCACTTTTAAACTGCAGCAAAATCCACATATGTAACTCATCCTTCTCCATTGAATGAGGTGGACATTAGGAGTCAAAGTAACTTGAAACCTTCTGCATGCTCATGTCAGATCCGGCAGTAGTGACGACCTACCTCATCAATTTGCTAGGCCGTTTCTAGACTTTCCTTCACTTTGGGCATAAGTTCAGTGTGCTGGCTTAAGTCACCTTTACACGGGGCAATTATCGCCCAAATTACTGCTGAAAGCAGTGAATTCGAGCAATGGTCATCCCATGCACTCATGACCACCGACAGGGCACTAAACGAGAATTTGTCGAAGTCGCTTTGTTTTTAGCTCACCTTTAAAAAAAACAACTAGCAGTTGTTATTCACCTATGAACCACTGTTTGCAGTGAATAGAGGTAAGCTGCCAGAGGAGATCTCTGACCCACTCCGCCTCCATTCTCTGAACGACTATTACTCCTGCTTGAGAGTACAGAAGCACTAGTCAGGGGAGCAAACTTATGCAGTCATCCTATGTAAAGGTACCTTTAGCAATATATCTAAATACCCTGGCCAAGGCAACATAGCGTGTTGGCATCCCCACTGTCTCCCCCTCCTCCCAACACCCAGCATTTGCAGAAATTCCCCTTGCTATTTTATTGCATTCTATACATTTTTAACTGGATCCTTTCTGAGGTCTTGACGGTGTCTATCCATCTCTTATGGTCCAACCACAAAGGAAATGGAAGTGTGAGTCTATAGACGTTACATTCTTGGCTTCCCCAGCCCGCACAATTCCACATACCATATGCAGCACACTCCATGTTTAAATAAAAGCATTTCTAACCTCGACTGTAGATAGTTTGCAAATATCTTCAACTTCCACATTACTTTAAGTGCTAATCTATCTCCTGAGGTCTTCTAAGTATGTGAAAATCTAACATTTAATCAGCCCGAATATTCCAAAATATATGTGTTCCTCCCCCTGGATATGAGTGATTTAGAACAAGCCTGATGAAATTCATTATATGCAGATGATAAACACAACATTTCCTGGGGTGTCCCTTATTGCAGCTCATTCTAAATGTAGCAAAACAGTGGCCTCCGAAAGTCTGCTGAGCGTGTTTCACATAATGATGTCACATTCTAAGACCATCTGTAGGAAAGTAATGAGTGAAATTCATGCCCGTATTAAATTCGGTTTCACCATCAACTCTAGTACATGCTCTGGAAATCCCGCAGAGATGCCAGAATTGACTGTTCTAGTCATGAAACCTTATTTAATCATCCGGAGAACATACCCAGGTTAACTTGGACGTCTAAATCTCCTTGAAAATCACTTCAGGTCTGTATTCATTGCACTCCGGTCTTATAATAAGAACCATGTGATCGGCGCGCTGCAGTGGAATACCTGGAGGGATACAAGGTAATTGTTCAATGGCAATTTTCCTAAACAAATAATAAAAAAAAAATCAAGTTACTTAAACGTAATCGTAAATTGGACAAATTAGACCCACGTGCAAAAGGAAGTACGAATTAAAGAAATAATCGCATAAACCAAGTCATTTCTGTTTTATTTTTGATGGATGCAATAATGCGGCTGTTATTCCAGTTCTGTTAAATATAACATTATGTTCGATGGAAGAAATATGTTTAAAGGGATTGTCCATCCTTGGAAAGCATTTTCCTGGGCTGATTTGTTTCCTGATTTATCTTTATACCAATCGATTCTGTATTTTTTCTGATACAAAGCTGCGCTGCACTGACATAGAGTTTAATGGTAAAATTGTGTGTTCCTGCAGCCACCACTAGGGGGAACTTAAGAGCTTACTGCATACTGTTTTTACAATTAACTCAATAATAATACAGTATGTAGTAGGTGTTTATACACCCCCTAGTTACTAAGAGAGATGTTTTATGTTCCTGTTTAAGTAAGGACTGCACTGGAGTGAATTGTGGCAATAGATTTGTAGTAATATATTTGGCACATGTTCACACTGTCCATGCCCCACGATATGAAATCTATGCCAGCTATGAGCTAACTATTTTCTAGTATAAATCATAGGGGAGGGAGGAGGGAGCCCACCCATTTTCTAGTATAAATCAGCCCACCCATTTTCTAGTATAAATCAGCCCACCCATTTTCTAGTATAAATCATAGGGGAGGGAGCCCACCCGGAGGGAGCCCACCCTTATGCTAAACCCCATCCTTTATGAAAAGCCTCACCCCTCATGTTAATTCACACCTCGCATTTTAATCCATTCCCTTCATGATAAGCCCTACCCCTAATGCTAAGGCTCATCCCCCTGCTAAATCCCAGCTCACATGCTAAGCCTCCCTGCTCATGCTAAGCCCTACCCCTCATTATAAGCCCATCGCTCATGACAAGCCCTATTCATTGTTTAAGCTACACCTCTCATTATGAGCCCCAACTCTCAGCGCTAAGCCTAACCCCTAATACTAAGTCCTATCCCTAATGATAAAACCCATCCCTCATTTCAAACTAACTCCACCCCTCATGCTACACCCTGCTCCTCATGCTAAGCACCATCTATCATGCTAAGTTTCACCCCTCATGATAAGCCCCACCCCTTGTGCTTAGCTCCACCCCTTATGGTAAACCACACCTTTCATGCTAAGTCCCTTCCCTCATGATAAAGACCACCCTTTACACTAAGCCCCACTACTCATGCTAAGCCCTACCCCACACCCTTCATGCTACATGCCTACCCCTCACACAAAGCCCCACCCTCTTTTTTTAAGCCCTTTTCAAAAGTGGCAGGAAAAAATAAAGGTTGCATATTTTGGTGTAAAGATAGCACACAACAAAATATGTGATACCAGAAACTTGTTATAAACAGTTTAATGAACTCTGTCCCTATGTCTATAAAGATGGCCAAACACATTACATACATATTGGCCCATCCCACCAATTTCTGTGGTGATCTAATTTACATGGGGCCCCTGACTCAATGGCAAAAGGGAAATAAGGATCGGATAGTCAGATTTCAAATGTCCAATCATTTTGTTTTCTGGACATAGGTTGCTTCCATTGGTGTTTGTCAGCCACTTTCTTCCCTTTCTACATTAGAAACACATACACGTTTGGCCAAGTCAAGTATACATGTGTATGGTGGTAGCAGGAGAAATGGCTTTCCATCGTGAGCATTCAGCAGCTAGTTACCTCATGTGTATGGCCAGCTTTAGTCAGTCCAATATAAAAAGTTATAGAATTTCGGCAAAAATTGATAAGGCTAATGTACTACTACATTAAGGCTCATTTACACACAATGATTATCACTCAAAATTCGCTCAAACGATGTCTTTTGAGCGATAATCGTTGCGTGTAAATGCTACCATCATTTATTTTTCAGCCGAACGATGATTTTTAGGTGAGCATTAAAATCCATCATTCAGTCAGAGAGCTAATAGCAGGGACTGACCTCTGTGTTCTCCATGGGAGCTCTGATTACATTGTATTCAGCTTGCAGCCTCAAGGCAGAACAAAGGAGCTGTATGCAGAGAACAGACCACCTGTTCTCTGCATACAGCTTTGGAGGCTCATTTACATGCAAATGAAGGTAATAAGCTCCTAATGGGCACCATTGAGACCCACACCTATTCCAAGAACATGGGTCCTCTTCACTGCAGGCTTACTGCACCCCTGCAGTGAGAAGGGGACTGAATAGAGCTTGGGTCATGCAAGTGTGCTGACTTTCAGTGGGACTTAGGCAAGTGCTCAGATATTTCCATCTGCTCCACTGAAATGAATGGAGCGCCAACCGCGCATGTTCAGCCAATGCTCCATTCATTCTAGCATCACTGCGAAGCAACCCTGCAGTGACCACTGGAGAGGGACATGGGACCTCCATTCTTGAGATTGGCAGGGGTCTCAGAGGTGAGACCCCTCCCCCCACTAATAAGCAAGTTATTCCCTATCCTGTACATAGGGGATAACTTGTGATCCCGAAACAACCCCTTTAAGGAAATTTGCAGTATAGATAGGTCTCACTAGTTTCCATCATCTGCAATATATATGTTATCTATGAATAACGTGCAACTAAAAAGAAATCAGCATATGCTAACAATTTCAATAAATGTTATACTAAGATAGTTAACATCATGTTGCGCGTGTCAAGCAGGACCTAAAGCAAAACAACGGAATGTGTTGTCTATTGACTGCCACCAGCTGACCACAAGTGGAAGTGCAGTTGTTTTTTTTCTCTTCTATCTCTAAAATTTCTCAAGCATATTACTCTACTTATAACTTAACCGTTCCATAAACCTGTAAGTCACTTATTAAAATGCCTGTGCTTTGATATGAGGGGCAAGTTATACGAGGAGCGACTACTTTTCTGGTGAGCTGAATCAGCCTTCAGTCAAATCATGGTTAATAATGTAGCAAGTATATGTAATGCTAAGTCAAATTAAATTTTCTACTTGTTTTACATGCATCTAAGTGTGAAAAGTTTTTTGCCTCTCCCCCCCCAAAGCTGTCCATAACCTTTAAGCTGCCCATACTGTTAGGTCTGTAATTTCTATGGCATTACATATACCATGGAACATAGTGAAAAAAGTCATGAAGAAGAGGCACAACAGTGACAATACCATGATCTGGACATCCATTAAACATTAATCAAAAGACCAGAAGAAAATTGGCCCGGGAGGTCAAGAGGCCGACAGCAACAGTAAAGGAGCTGCAGGAATTTCTGGCAAGTCTTGGGTGTGTAGTGTATGTGACAACCATCTCTTATATTCTTTATATATCTGGGCTGTGGAGTATGGGTGGCAAGACGGAAGTCTGTGGAGGAACGTGTTATGGTCTGATGAGTCCGAGGAGGAACTTTTTGGCCATAATTCTAAAAGGTATGTTTGGCATAAAGCCAACACTGAACATCACCAGAAGCACCCCGGACCCGCAGTGAAGATGGTGGAGGCAGGATTACGCTTTGGGGCTGTTTTTTCTGCTGCTGGAACTGGGGATTTAGTCAAGGTGGAGGGAATTATGAGCAGTTCCAAATATCAGTCCATTTTGGTCCAAAACCTTCAGGCCTCGGCTAAAAAGCTGAAGATAAAGAAAAATTTTAACTTTCAGCATGACAACGACCCAAGCATACCTCCAAATCACCAAAAGAATGGGTTCACCAGAAGATCAGAGCTTTGTAATGGCCCGGCCAGAGCCCAGATCTGAAGAACCCCATTGAAAATCTGTGGCTTGACCTGTAGAAAGCACTACACACAAGATGCCCTCGCAATCTGACAGATTGGGAAGGAAGAGTGGACAAAGATTGTCAAATCAAGATATGCCGTGCTGATAGACACCTACAAAAAAAGACTGAATGTTGGCATGAAGTCAAAGGGTACATCAACAATCTATTAGTTTAAGGGTGTACATATTTATGCAACCATTTTTTAAAATTATTTTTCCACCCTAAAAGATTTCAGTTTGTTTTTCACTGGAATTGTACAAGTAACGGTGAAGGAAATAACACATTGAGGCCTCGGTCACACGGGCGTTTTTTGCATCGATTTGCGGATCACATGACGGATGCTCGTCCGCAAATCGTGTGACCGGGGCCGAAAAATCACCCGAAAAATCTGCTCCTAGCCACGTTTCATTACAGCCGGCTCCATTGAAAGCAATGGGCTGCGGGCGATCTCAGGATGAATTTTCGGGAAGGGCTTAAAAATATAAGCTCTTCCCTGAAAATCATCCAAAACTGTGTAAAAAGTAAAAAAAAAATATATACTCACCTTGTCCCGGCAGACGGAGTTCAGCCGCGGCCGGCAGTTCTCCTGAACTGCTGTGAGTAGTATTCAGCAGCCGGGGATTTGGGATTTTAAATCCCCGGCTGCTGAATACTACTCACAGCAGTTCAGGAGAACTGCCGGCCGGCCGCGGCTGAACTCCGTCTGCCGGGACAAGTTGAGTATATATTTTTTTTTAACTTTTTACACAGTTTTGGATGATTTTCAGGGAAGGGCTTATATTTTTAAGCCCTTCCCGAAAATTCATCCCGCGGTCGCAGGCAGCCCATTGCTTTCAATGGAGCCGGCTGTATTGCCGGCTCCATTGAATTCAATGGGCAAACATCGTTCTTCTCTGCCACAGCTGTTACAGCTGTGGCAGAGAAGAATGATTTGTCTTCTATATGTTCTCAATGGGGTCGGCGCTGCTGCTGCCGGCCCCATGGAGCGCATATAGAGAAGAACAGGAATCGCAGATCGCAGATAGGTGCGATCTGCGATTTCTGTTCTATAATTAATCGGACGAGCGCATAAAAAGCGCTCATGTGTCCGATACCATTGCAAAGCAATGGTTCTATAAAAGTGCCGGACGCATGCGCATGCGCAAATCGCGCGAAATAACGCCAGTCTGACCGAGGCCTGAAGATGGAAATAAATCTAAAATCATTCATCTTTGCTGGATTTTTTTAAATGACAAAGACATAGCATTTTAACAGGGGTGTGTAGACTTTTTATCTATCTATCTATCTATCTATCTATCTATTCATCTATCTATCTATCTATCTATCTAATATCTATCTATCTATTTATCTATCTATCTCATATCTATCTATTAATCTAATATCTATCTATCTCACATCTATCTATCTATTTCATATCTATCTATCTACTTCATATCTATCTATCTATCTATCTATCATCTATCTATCTATCATCTATCTATCTATCTATCTATCTATCTATCTATCTATCTATCTATCTATCTATCTATCTATCTCACATCCATCTATCTCATATCTATTTATCTCATATCTATCTATCTATCTATCTATCTATCTATCTATCTATCTATCTATCTATCTATCTATCTATCTATCTATCTATCTCTCTCTATCTATCTATCCATCTATCTATCTATCTATCTATCTATCTATCTGGTTCTGTAATTCTGTAACCGTGGTTCTGTAATTTTTGTATTGTCTTTCTGTATTCCCCCTATCTATGTAAGCGCTGCGGAATATGTTGGCGCTATACAAATAAAGATTATTATTATTATATTATCTATCTATCTATCTATCTATCTCATATCTATCTATCTCATATCTATCTATCTATCTATCTATCCCATATCTATCTATCTATCTATCTATCTATCTATCTATCTATCTATCTATCTATCTATCTATCTATCTCATATCTATCTATCTATCTATCTCATATCTATCTATCTATCTATCTATCTATCTATCTATCTATCTATCTATCTATCTATCTCATATCTATCTATCTATCCACCTATCTATCCATCTGTCATTCTATCTTCAAATGCTATCTTTTCAAAAATACACATTTTTTCATATTTATTTTTATTTATCCAATCGACTGCCCATACAATTTCTGTATCTATCTTCTTATCTATCTATCAATCATTTTATTTTCCATCATGAATCCTGAAATCTGACCCACTAAATTAAACGCCAAATAAGAAAATTAAAAAAAAAAGCTATAACGAAAATTTATCATTCGCCTGTACTTGAATTATCCATATTAATCAAGAATCATATCCCAACAAGTTGCCAAATCTACTTTCTAACTTACAAACTTGCACTAGTTCGAACGGTTAAAAAAAAAGGCCTCCTGTGATCCATAACACAATGGCATCATGTACCGACGAAATGCTTTCCTGTAGTAAATTGTAAAAATCTGGTCCACGAGACTGGATCCAAATCACTTGGCATTTGGAGGGTAATTTGTTACCTTACTTCCTCTTGGAAACACAAATATAATGAATCCAAGTGTTGGAGCTTGATACGTAGCCCAGTGTCCAAGAGAGAGAGAAGAAAAGAGAAAAGGGACATTTGTAACGGTTCTTTTTTTTTTTTTTTTTTGTTACACTTCTGGTTTATGGCTTTAAGTAAGTGTTTTCCCGGCCAAAAAGGGAATAGGGTTACTTAGGACGCAAGCCAGATCTATAGACACCTTCTTTTTTTTTTACCTTTCCAAAGCTCCAGCCTGCTTAATTATGATTAATTGTCACGCGGATAATCAGATACGGTTTCAAAAGGTTGGCGATGACAGTTCAAGGACACCAGGGAAGACTCAAGGTTTGCCTTTGTTTTGAGCACACACAAAAAAAAAAGAAGAAGCAGGTCTCTTCCTTAGCTCGTAACCTTTTCTTATTTTAACATTTCCAAACAGAATTAATACCATCAGAATCTAGTGTTCCTGCTACTGGGGATTACTCTTCAACTGTAAGAATTCCTGCAGCTGTCAGCCCGTCCAGACCGCCTGTCAATAACCTCATGTTGGGGAACTCTCCTTTTTTCCACTCTAAACAGGTTTAAATTCCGCCTATGTCGACAATGGCTATTTGAAAGCTTGATGTGGCTATTGCAAGCAGCAGTTGACTTGTTCTCCTCATTTCCTCTGCTTGTATTAGAAAATACTATGAAAAGCAATGGAGGGTTCATTGTGCCAGCTCTTTTTCTCCATCTAAAGTCCCTTTGGCTGAGTTACGGATCACAGTATGCCATTTCCAGTCTAACAAAAGTGCTGGGTCTCGTTCGGCTCCTATTACTAGGAAGCAAATCCCTTGGTTCCCGGCGCCAGTGTTTTAGCTTTTGGCTTTTTTCCCAGTATTGTTTCCTTCATTACATTCCATAGTGCCTCTCAACCAGTTAATGTTTGCACTGGGAGGTCCAGATATTCAGCAATCAGCACTGAAGTTTTTTTTTTTTTTTTTCCTCTTTTTGTGAAGAATTGCAGGATTTAAATACATTCTCAACTCTGGAGGAAAATGCACAGGTGAATAAGAGGGAACAAAAAGATTCCGTTTCTGGTTTTGACCGGTGGAATTTTCATTTATGGCTTCTGTAGAAAAATGTTTTTATTTTTTTTTCTATTTGATATTTTAGATTCTTTTTTTTTTTTTTTTTTTCCAGCACCAACTTATTCTACAAGTCTGTACAGCCGTTGTCATCACTCACTTCAGAATCTAATTTCTAATATCTCAAACACACACTAACACCAATTTCATAGGAAGCCAAGTAATCTATCAATATATTTTTGGAGTGTGGGAAAAATGGAGTACTTGGTGAAGAACATGAAAAAACTCCGGGACAACAAGCAAACCCTAGGCAAGTGTTTTCTTTGATAGGTTGCTAACCTAGGACTTCATCACTGCAAGACAAGACCACTTTGCCACCATGCCGTCCTAATAAAAGGCCACTAAAATGGCACAAAAATTGACATTTAAAAAGTTCATACATATTAGACCCCAGTATCAGATTCTATAGATGAGAATTAGGTTCATGACTTAGACCTCCTATGGACATATATTATATAGTCTCCTGAATCTGTAGTGGAGATTAGCGTTGAGTGAACCAAACTAGTAGAATACGGTTGAACTTTGCTAAATGTTTGGTTCAGTTTGAGGCTAAACCGAGCTTTCAGCAAGGTTCTACCTGACAAAGGGTTCTACTGGTTCGGTTCGCCCAACACAAGTCCTGAACACTGATGTATTACACTAAGAGCCATAATAGCCCTGTATATTGCTTTCATAGTGTTATACATGGCACTTAGACAGTGTTCTACACCAGTTTTAGGGGTTTTGGTGAACTTCTGGTTTAGTTTAAACTAACCTGGACTGGACTGAACTTTTTGCAAAAATTCGCTCATTACTAGTAGAGACTAGGGATGAGCGAACGTACTCGGTAAGGGCGATTTCGCAATCGAGCACCGCGGTTTTCGAGTACTTCCCTACTCGGGTGAAAAGTACTCGGGTGCGCCGGGGGGCAGGGGGGGCACGGCGGAGCGGGGGGTAGCAGCGGGGAACAGGGGGGAGCCCTCTCTCTCTCCCTCTCCCCCCACTCCCCTCTGCAACCCCCCGCTCACCCCCGGCGCACCCGAGTACTTTTCACCTGAGTAGTGAAGTACTCGAAAATCGCGTTGCTCGATTGCGAAATCCCCCTTACCGAGTACGTTCGCTCATCTCTAGACTAGAGACCCTTCAAATGCTAAATTATTAGATAAACTAAAATAGTACTTTTAAAAGCTTATCTGGACAAAAAGTGAGTTTTAAATTTACACGGGTTGTCCAAGATTGAACAACATGGCTGCTTACTTCTAAAAACAGAACCACCCTTGTCCATGGGTTGTATCTGGTATAACAACTCTATCCCATTGACTTCAATGGAGCTGAGATGCAATACCAGATACGACCCATGGTCAGGGGGTTGGACCCGAGGACCCTGGAGGTCCCTTCCAACTCTACCATTCTATGATTATATGACAGGTGAGTCACTGTTTTTAGAAGAAAGCAGATGTGTTTTTACTAATCCTGGACCACCCCTTTAACTGTGATCAGGGATTTAAGCACTTAATGCCACAGGACGTAAGTTTACATCCTGGGCACATGGTACTTAATGCAGCAGGACATAAGCTATGGATGGTCTGGGCTCAACCTATGGGCTGCCATGGCAACCGGACACCAGACACTGGACCTGCCTTGACCTATGTTCACTATTATAAGCGATAAAGCATTGCAGTATAGTAGTACTGCAATGCATTATCATAGTGATAAGACCTTTTATGGTTCAAGTCCCCTACAGTTATATAAAAAAGGCAAAAAAATAAAATAAAATTAATGTAAGAAAAAAAAAATTTTTTTTGCACACTTTCCACTGTTTTTAGTAAAAAAATGTAAATCCCACATGTATTGGTATCATCATATCTGTACAATAAATTGAACACATTATTTATCCTGCAAGGCAGGAACCTAAAAAAACCCCATAAATAACTGAGGAAAATGCTAATTTTGTTCATTTTTGCCTCCGTCCCCCCAAAAAATCAATAAAAATGATCCAAAAAGCCATATATATACCAATATGGAACCAATAAAAACTACAGCACATCACGCAAAGAAGCGAGCCCCCACAGAGTTCCATTCATGGAATAATAAAAAAGATATGGGGCTTTGAATGCAATGCGGTACACAAATATATATTTATTTCCAAAAAATGTTTTGTTTTGTGCAAAAGTGGAGAAACCTAAAAAAAAAAAAATTGGTATTGTCATAATCATACCAGACTGAAGAAAGAAATGTATCATGTCATTTATGCTGCATGATTAATGCTGCAAGAAAAAAAAAACAATGACAGAATTTGTTTTTTCTCCCTGTTCTCCAAAAAAAAAAAAAACATTATATGTACCCAAATATGGTACCAATAAAAACTACTATTTTCCATAAAGCCCTTACATGGCCATGTCAATGGAAAAATAAAAAGGTTATGGCTTTTAAAAAGTGTAGATGGAATTCCCCCAAAAAGTTTCACGTCCTTTCGGCCATATACGGCAGTGTCTTTAAGGGGTTAAGGTCTTATGAGCTAAAACACATAATTCTAATAAAAAAAGGAATTAAATTAAAAATAAAATAACACTTTAAAAAATTTCTGAGACAAATGTTTTATATAAGGGCGCCTACCCACTGGCGTTGCCAATTTTCGTGCGTGAAAAACGCAGCGTTTTTGGCGCGTTTTGCGCGGCTTTTTTGCGCGTTTTCCGTTAATTTCCATTGACATTCATGGGTGCATTAAGAGAAAAATAAGGACACATATGCAACTGACAGTTCCTATGTGAAAAATTGCAACGGACCGAAAAAAAAAACGCAAATGGACAAGAACACATTCTATACTAATTGCTCTTCAGAAAAAACGCAAAGGAAAAAAAATCGCCAGTGTGTGGGCGCCCTAAAAGTAAACTCCATTTGTAAAATACTGACAATATTGTTAGTAAACACAAACATGGGTCGGCTCAACACCTCCAGGAATCCCTTCTCAACCTGCGCACCGCCAAGCCCAAGGAGCGCGATTCACCACAAGCATCAAAGAAAAAAGACCGGCATCGAGACAGAGTCCCAATGAAAGATGAATAAAGAATCTCTGTAAGAAGCTTCAACCTCAGCAGCTCATGCGTTTTCATAGTTCACCTTAACACATAGCCTGCGGTAGTAACAATAGCAAGACTGGAAATTTGAGATAAATTGCAAAACTTCTACAGTGTAGTAGCAGCGGCGCACATTATATAAGAAAACACCTACATGTAGTGCTCAAATACAAGGGTGTTTTCCTGGAAGAAATCTGCTCACGACGAGAGAACACTATGTTATAGGGCGGTATTGCTTGACGGGGGCTGACACCTACCAGTTCGTGGAAGAAGTATGAACGATACTATTGATGACACTCATGACCTCTATTTTCATATTATACTAGTAATTATTAGGAAATTATAGTACCAGTGTTTCTGGTGGCACAATGTGCCACACAGCTGTGCTACATGGTACATCCATTATGATCCCCACACATCACACACACAGCTCTACTACATCCACCTGACCCCACACATTACACACACAGCTGTACTACATCCACCCTGACCCCACACATTACACACACAGCTCTACTACATACATCCTGATTCACACACATCACATGCACAACACATTACACACACAGCTCTACTACATGCATATTGATTCAAACACACAGCTCTACTTCATGCATCCTGATTCACACACATCACACACACAGCTCTACTACATCCACCCTGACCCCACACATTACACACACAGCTCTACTACATCCATCCTAACCCCACACATTACACACACAGCTCTACTACATGCATCCTGATTCACACACATCACACACACAGCTCTACTACATCCACCCTGACCCCACACATTACACACACAGTTCTACTACATCCATCCTAACTCCACACATTACACACACAGCTCTACCACATACATCCTGATTCACACACATCACACACACAACACATTACACACACAGCTCTACTACATGCATCCTGATTCACACTCATCACACACACACAGCTGGGGTACATCCATGCTGATTTCCAGAGATCACCAGCTCAGCAGACTTCTGGACATAGTGATCAGCCCCTGTGGATGTGATCCCTCACTCCACCCACACAGGTGTTCACATGATGGTGACATCATCACAGGTCCTGGTGGCTGCTATTGGTTTATCCAGTATACAGTACTTTCTACCAAACTGCACAATGGCTACTCCCACAGCAGTAACATCACTGCAGGTCCTTCAGCGCACTAGATCTCTGTGGTGGCGGTAGGTCAGTGTCTTCTGTCAGGACTGCTGAGTTGTGTCTGAGATAATAACAGCTTAGTTGTATTCTCATTTTGTTATTTTTGTCCTCCCCTTCCAAGAGCCCTAACTGTGTTGCTCTCCTGTCAGTCAGGCTCTGTGTTTTAGACATGTTGTAGGACCTGCGATGATGTCCCCAGGGGGTGGAGCAATGACACCCCCAGGCGCGGAGCATGAAAAGCAAACACACATACATACTTACGGACAAGTGGTCGTTAGTAGTTTGATACCACTTTCACTCTGACTTTGTTATACTGCAAATGTAGCGGGGTGTTGGCAATAATTTTGCATGACCCTTGTAATATTAAAATAATGAGACCAAATAAAAACTCTCTATATAAAGTAATCTAATAGTGCTAAAGAATAGTGTCTAAATAATACTGCTATACTGTACAAGTAATATAAGGATTTGTAAAGGTCACAACAAGCCTTGAATACTTGGCCATTAGTACCCTCCCCTTAAACGGAATCTGTCAGTAACGTTTTGCAGCCCTCACTGGGGTAGTGCCCGTCACACTATTACAGTGATATGCCTGCTGTATGAATCTGTGCAGTAGTTTTGGAGAAACTTGCATTTTATTAGAACTACCTAGAGACAGAACTAGTCTTGCATATTCACGCGCTGCAGTTTAGCCCCACCAACCCCACCTCCAGCCTATGACTGGCAGCTCATTGTCTATGCACAGTAATAGGCAGGCAATCAGTGGCTGGAGAGTGGGGTGGTTGTGGCTAACATGCAGCTCATGAATATCCGGGACTACTTTAGGTAGTCCTCCTTGCATGTGCTGCTATTAATAAAGGCAAGTTTTTCTCAAATTACAGCACAGATCCCCACTTTAGACATATCACTGTAATCAGTGTGACCGTCACTACTTCGTGCTGCTTTTAGAGAAGGGTGCAGAAAGATGGTGACAGGCAATATACCCTTAAGACTGCCCTTGCATATAGTCACCTATAGACCTAGGTAGAAAACTAATTTTTTAGCCACTCTTTGGCAAACATCGTATGTCTGCACAGCGAGATCTTGTTGCAGATTCAAGAACCGAGAGCTTGAGATCACACTTGCTCAAACTAGGCTTGTGACGTACCAGACCATATTGAACAACAAATTTAGGCTGTGAACTTAAAAGACCAAAGTAAACTTTCCTTTAAACATCATTGCAAGAAACTAATAGGTATAGTGCACAAGTGAATCCCTATCCCCAAAATATCATAGAAAGTCAAACACATTAAAAGTATTATAAACAGTAAGAATGCTCATATTTATGATTGTCTTATTATAACATATGGAGAATCGGAATAAGTTAGGAAACATTTAAATATTTGCAGGCAAACCATAAGAGGTTTATAAGAAAATTAGGATAAGACAGTAATAATTACATGGAATGGTCTGGAAAGAAAAGATTACATTGTTCTTATAACAACACATTTCAGACAACTACACACAATAATATGGCTAATTTGCAATATACTATTAATGCTAATATTAGAAAAACTAGAAAAGTTTAAACCTAATGGAATGCATTTTTTAAGCTTTTTGATGAATACATATAAATTGTACTTTTGGATTAATTGGTAATTTTTTTGTTTCTCAAAGTATTTGCAAAGAAATTAACGAAAGTGATGAAAATGTTCAAAAATGTAAATTTTGTTTTAGCATGTATATTAAAAGTTCATAAATCTGCCGCGCTCATCGGTATGTAATTGTAACAACTAAGTTGAGTTATTTTTTTTTTACCTGATTTTTATTTGTAAGAAGTATCAAATTTTCCACAATGTCACATGACAGGTGGCCAATCAGTGAACCGAGAACATAGTCTATTGGTTCTCCAATGGTAATTGTACCATTATAACACAAGTATAGTGAATATCAGTTCCTTGGTGGTAACTGGCTGCTAGCAAATTAAAGGGAACCTGTTATCAGGCATTTAAGAATAAACATACTTTAAAGTTTGACCTGGAATGGAGCCGGTTTGACTTCTTGCCGCCCTTATCATGTTGACAGACTGCTCTCTCCTCTTTTGTGTATATTGAGAGAGAGGTCAGTGAACATGCTGCGGGCGGGGAAAGGATGGTGCAGCCCGCTTTTTTTGACTCAAAGTTCTGTTCTGAGTCCAGCTTCAATGTGTGTTAATTCTAAAATACCACAGCATACAATTGGCTTGCCCATGGTTTAGGTCACATAAACCCTTGACAGGTTCTCTTTAATAAGTTATTTACAAATTCAGACAAATCTAATTTGATGCCTTCTGTAACCAGTCTGGTTCTTGGTTGGAGCCTCTGGTGTTGTAGCTCATGCAGCCCGAGAGCGTAGTCAGAGGAGAGCCAGGAGTTAGTAACAGGTGATCACAATTTGCAGTACAAGGAAGTAAGCAGGTAATGTTCTCAGGAGGAATGCCAGGGGTCGGTGATAGAAGGTCTCAGCTCACGGTACAAGGGAGGAAGCAGGTAACATTGTGAGGAGGAATGTCAGAGGTTGGTAACAATATATCTCAGTTAGGTTGCAAAAGAGCAGGCAGGTAGATGAGCTTGGCTATAGCTGTGAGGTACAATAATCACACACTGCTTTAGAGGTAGGGCCAGGCTTTTACATTTTGCTTAGTCAAGAGCAGGGCGGAGACAAAACAGGGAACTAGATCAGGGGTACGGGAACCAGGCTAAGGTCCGGCAAGGGAGCTGTTCCAGAAGTTTGGATGGTTCAGCAGGGGGAGCTGCTGACTGGAAAACAAGAGGTCCTGGGTTCAATCTCAGATAAACTTCATTGTGGGTAGACAAAAGGGAATTGGCTACTAGGACTGATCAGAACCTTTAACAGAGAAAAGGACCGCTACCAGCACTTTACAGAGAAAAGTCTTTTAGATGTTCTATGAGAAAAGTTTCAGTGAGTAAAAAATCAGAGCTTCTAGTTTTTATTGCCCAAGAGGGACCTGGTGACCACATCCACAGCATCCCACAACATCAACATTTTCATAGAGCAAGTGTTTTAAAAAGGAATACGCACAGAGCTGTTGTCTATAGAGCATCTAAAAATGCTCCAAATTTAAATTGCCTGTACTGCTTTTAGGCTAAATATTTAAAAGGGGTTATCTACGATTTTTTTTAGCAATGATATATTCTTAGCATAGGTTAGCAATATCACATCCATTGGGATCAAAGACCTGCACCCCGCCGATGATCTATTTGCAAAAGCTGCTGTGCACCAGAACTAGCACAGCTCCATACACTGTGTAGTGGCCGAAAAGGGTACTGCAAGTTCAGTCCCGTTCACTACTTCTAATGCACAGCGGCTACTGTAAACAACTGATTGGCAGGGTACTGGAGTTGTACCTCCACCTATTTGATATTGATGACCTATCCTAAGAATAGGTCATGATAAAAAAAGTCCTGGAATATCCATTTATGAAGAGGCCATTTGACTGCTTATTGAACTCTGCATCATACTACAGATGTAGCAAATATTATTCTGACACTTAGCACAGTGTGATAACTGAAAGGAATATTGCAGAAGATTTTTAACTTTTGCTATTGATGACTGACAGGTGATCAATAGATGGTCAGCGGGGACCTGCTGCTTGTCTGCCCGCAGTCAGCTGAATCCTGATTCCATTGCTGCTATGGCTAGCAGAGGAAGCAGAAAGCACTAACCATAGTGCAGTGGCCTGAGTTTGTATTGCAGGCACAGCTGCTGTTGAATTCAATGGAAACTGCACTGCAGTACCAAATCCGTCCACTGCCCTATGGTCAGAACGTTTTACTTTCTCCACTGACCATTGTGACAGTGGCACCAGGAATCAACTAATCAGAAGAGAAAAAACATAGGTTTGCTTTGGGGTGAAGTGCAATGCTAAACATGCACAAAATCTGGAAAAGTAGGGATATTGGCGTAGCAACTAAATGCAGGATAGTGCATAACATCATTTCCCCCATAGCCACGTATGAATGTGAAAGCTGGATTGCGAAAAAAGATGATAGAAGGAGGATTGATGCATTTGAGCTGTGGTGCTGGTGAAAGCTGCTGCGTATGCCCTGGATGGTGAGAGTAACAAACAGAGAAGTCTTGAATCATATAAGACCCGATATATCACTGGAGAGCAAGATGACCGCACTCAGACTCACAGATTTTGGCCATATACTGCGAGCAGAGTCGCTAGAAAAATCTATAATGCTTGGACAGATCAGTGGCAAAAGAAATCCCGGCCACCAAAGGACACGAAGGCTGATACTGTCATAGCTGATACTGGCATGGATATCACACAACTGAAAGAGGCAGTTCAAAACCGATAAACATGGAGGGAGCCTATAGGGTCGCTAAGGGTCGTGAACAACTCAACAGCTGACAACAACAATCTCCCACACTCCAAAATAATACTAATAAGTAAATATAGATTCTGAGCCCATTGGGGACAGAAAATATCAAGTGAGGTAAAGCACCGTATAATATGCATGTGCTGCATAAATAAATGTGATTATTGGCAAACACAGGTTGAACATATCAACTCCATGCAGATGTTGTCAGATTTGAACCCGTTGACCCCAGCACTGCAAGGCAACAGTGCTGAGCCAAAGGAGAATTTCCACTACCTCTTCTTCTGTATTGGTAAAGATTTGAACCAAACTTTTTTCTGAAATTCCAGGAACCAGCCGAACCAAACTTTTTGAATAGTTGGCTCATTTCTAGTCCTAATCGTAATAAATTCTACATAAGGAAATAAAACACATGACATAAAGTAAAGTATCAATATCTTCTAGCCCTTTCCATGATACATTGGCCAAATGGTTACCAATTCCATTGGGGTTCATTTATATTCTCATTTTATATTCTTATCTTAGGTAATGAGTAAGACACATATCATATGTGATTACAGCTGAGCATAGTGTAAAATAAATATGTCTGTTATAAAACAATGAAGAACTTAAGAAAAGGATTTAGGGAAGGTGGGATTACGCTAGTTGGGGAAAGCTGCTTGACAACTGTGGATCCCATGTGTGGAAGAAGGGCTGTTTTATCCCTGTATCCATAGTAACTAAATACTCCATGCGGCATAATTTATTTATGCATTGTGAAACTGGGCTCCAAGCCAATGAGGGAGATCTCCACTCAGATGCTACAGTATACACATAGCTGTGAAAATACACATTAAGGGCAGGTTTAGCCTTGAGATTAGGTTTGGCTAAAAAATTGTATAAAGAATAATCAGGAGACGGATAAAACACAATATAATTCAGGGACTGTCATTTTTGGAAAATACTTGGATAGACCAACATTATTGGGTTGCCTAAAATACCTTTATTCGAAGGTGTATTTGGCATGCAATGAAGCCAGCAAATGTCCCATGGTAGCAGATAAGCTATAACAAAGAGCAGAATGACATCCTTGGAGAGGTCTGGGTATAGCCCACAAGATAAGCAGATTTTAATATGCTGAGCTGTCTAGTTCTCGTCCACATGTGTGAACAGCTCAACCAGAAGAGGAACGGGATTAGATTGTGAAGCTGCTTTTATAAATAGTTAAACAATAGTAGTCCACATGTAAATAAGTAAAATGACAATTCACAGGGTTAATCATGATATAATGAAACATTCATAGCCTACCCTGACCCTAAAAGGTTGAACTAAGAGCAAGGACAAAATATGACCCATGCAAAAAAAAAAAGTGGCTCGGCTGAGTTGTGGCATGCATCCCAGGAATGCCAAGTCAGCTCACATTGACTTGCAGAAATGCTGCCTTCCAATGGGTGGCACTACAGAGGTATTGTTCCATCTCCCTTATTTGCAAGTCAGCTCAAGGAATGGTTTGTAAGAAGCCAACTAGCTGTGACAAACTTCCTTCTCACACCTTGCAGCCTAGTTGTTTTCTAAACAGCCCCAAGTGGTCTGCACCGAATCCCCAGTCAAGAACTATAAACTTCCACATTAGCTCAGTAGTCTTGGTTCTCTGCCCTTTGCCCATTGGATACTTTGAATACCTACTTACCAGTTCACTGACTGGCCCTCTAAAATAGTTGATCTCTGCTTTTAAGATACAGAACTCCAAATCCAATGCATAGATGCAGTTAAAAATTAAAATGATGGCTGCCAACGGCCACCACAAGGGGAGCTCAAGAACATACTGCATACATTATTCTAAAGGTGTTATCTCATGAATTAGTTTTAAATAAAAATCCGGAAAAGCTGCTAATAGCTGTTTTGAAGTTACTTATACTGTGTCTAGCACATATTCCTCTCACTGTAGCTTCTAATCTGTGCTGCTGGGGGCTTGCTCTTGGCTGAATCGGTCTCCTTTCCCTTCTGGCAGCTGACAATATAGTCCCCCTTTTGTAACCCAGCAGAAGGAGTCTTCTCAGCTATACTGCTATGTACTGCAGAGGTTCTCCAGGCTTCTTTAAAGGGGTTGTCCCGCGCCGAAACGAGTTTTTTTTTTTTTTAACACCCCCCCCCCCCCATTTGGCGCGAGACAACCCCGATGCAGGGGTTAAAAAAACAAACCGGGTAGTACTTACCCGAATCCCGGCGGTCCGGCGTCTTCATACTCACCTGCTGAAGATGGCCGCCGGGATCCTCTCTCTCTGTGGACCGCAGGGCTTCTGTGCGGTCCATTGCCGATTCCAGCCTCCTGATTGGCTGGAATCGGCACGTGACGGGGCGGAGCTACACGGAGCCGGCATTCTGCACGAGCGGCCCCATTGAAGACAGCAGAAGACTCGAACTGCGCAAGCGCGGCTAATTTGGCCATTAGAGGCCGAAAATTAGTCGGCACCATGGAGACGAGGACGCCAGCAACGGAGCAGGTAAGTATAAAACTTTTGATAACTTCTGTATGGCTCATAATTAATGCACAATGTACATTACAAAGTGCATTAATATGGCCATACAGAAGTGTATAGACCCACTTGCTGCCGCGGGACAACCCCTTTAATCATAGGGCAAATGGTGCATCTGTACTGGGCTCCCTGGTAGTGCCAAGTCCCTGGCAGTGACACCATTTTGAACTGTATTGTTGAAATCTTCTGTAGATCTGAAAAAAAAAAATAAAATAAAAATACTCACCTGTTCAATACCTGGCCGCTTCAGTCCCGCTGTCTTTGCTCACTTTTGGGTCCAGCAATTTTGTGCCCTTCTCAGGGCATGATGGCTGCAGCCAATCACCAGTTTTAGTAACATTGAGACCAATGATTGGCATCAGTCATGTGCTTCAACAGACATGTGACCGCTGGAAGTGAGTGGAAACCGCAGGGAAGCCAAATAGAGGAGTGCAGCCTACAGGATTAGGTAAGTATATATTTTTATTATCTTTTATCTGTACGTTCCTTGTTATAGGTAATTCCTATAACAATATTCAGGTGTCCAGAAATTGTTCACTCCATTAGGAATAATCTAAGACAACGAACCAGTACAGATAAACAGAAAAAAAATCCCGTTGACGTCATTCATCTTACCGACTCATTGTGAGAAAACGGTGAGACCCTCAGGAAAAGTGGTGTGCAAGCTTTGGTTTTGGGAAACCAGTGACTCTTGTGAGACAGATTGGGTGTTGTTTCGACACCGGCGGTGCCCATGTTGAAGTTGCTCTATAAGTTGAGCAATTGGTTTCTTTTCATCTAAACTGGTTCCTTTTTTAGGAATTTTCTTAACCCTTTCCAATCCACTGTCTGACCTCTGAAGACATTATGATTTAAGGCTGTACAGCTCCGATTTGGAAGACATCCATCGAGGTTCTCTTACTGTATATTGCCGGCCTCTCTGCTGTTGGAGCCTATCCAAAGTGTCCCCTCATGCAGTACTGGCTTTAGCCAGCAGATAGCGCCGTTGTATAATGGCAGAAAGAGAGTAAGCCCCCTAGGAAAACCATGATACAAATTTGATTGGAAAGGGTTAATGGGGTGAACAATTTCTGTTCACTCTAGTATATCGTATTGAAGTTTTCATTTGTGTCTCCGTTAACAGTTTGCTCCATACTGTAGGTCTCTAAAGTGTAACATAAGATTCCGGTATATTCATAGTAGAACCCAAAATACAATCTCTTCCTCCAAAGCACGCAAGCCAACATCCACACTGTAGAGGTTGTTTCTTTACTTTTCATTTGTTTCCTACACATATAAATTAGCTTTTGTGTCCAACTAAAACCAAACATTACAGAGGTCACACGATGATTAGACGGTAAAACCTTAACGTACAGTTTAACAGCAAATTAGAATAAAAACTTCTCGCTATTTTAAACGAGACTTGAAAGAAAAGAAAAATACCCCTAATTATGCAAAAGGGAGCAAGTAAACAAGATAAGCACCTCAAACACAGCTAATAATTTTAATTAACATTTTTTTTTCTATCATTTCACCTCTGTTCAAGGGCGTAATGAAATGTACTTTAGCTCCGCTGCCAAAAAGCAATCTGCATGTCAGTCCTGGTGCAGCTCAGGAAATAAAAAGTAACATAAAATGATCTTTACTGCAATGAGTTAATGACTGTACTTCATAAATCAGAACATAAAAATATATTCTACCATTTGAAAAAACTGTTCGGTAGATTCGGAAGATTGAAAAATAGAAAGAAAAGAAGTAAGAACCATCACAGTTTTTAATTAAACCTCATATACAAAATGCAAAAAAGGAGAAAATAGAATACAAATGCAACATATTTAAAGGTGAATTCTATACATGTTATACAAAATGTATGCTTGTGATTAGTGTATAATAGAAGTTACAAAGTTGTTTTTTTTTACCTTTTTTTTTAAAAAAAAAATCAATCTTTCAAAATGTAAAAAAATCTTGCAAATATAATTTTTCTGGTTAAAGGGGTTGTCCCGCGAAAGCAAGTGGGTCTATATACTTCTGTATGGCCATATTAATGCACTTTGTAATGTACATTGTGCATTAATTATGAGCCATACAGAAGTTATCAGAAGTTATTCACTTACCTGTTCCGTTGCTAGCGTCCTCGTCTCCATGGTGCCGTCTAATTTTCAGCGTCTAATCGCCGGATTAGACGCGCTTGCGCAGTCCCGGTCTTCTTCTTTTCTGAATGGGGCCGCTCGTGCCGGAGAGCGGCTCCGTGTAGCTCCGCCCCGTCACGTGCCGATTCCAGCCAATCAGGAGGCTGGAATCGGCAATGGACCGCACAGAAGCCCTGCGGTCCACCGAGGGAGAAGATCCCGGCGGCCATCTTCACCAGGTAAGTAAGAAGTCACCGGAGCGCGGAGATTCAGGTAAGCGCTGTGCGGTTTTTTTTTTAAGTCCCTGCATCGGGTTTGTCTCGCGCCGAATGGGGGGGCTGTTGAAAAAAAAAAAAACCAGTTTCGGCGCGGGACAACCCCTTTAACCTTTCACACCAATTAACATATTTTTTCTATTTCTGTTCACACCGTTACATGAGAAAATCCCACAAGTTTGGCAGTCAAATCCTGGCCCCCGGTTAGTCTGGCCCCGATGACCTGGTCTTGTTTGAAGTTGCTCAGATCACTCCATATTTCCATTATAATGGCCCTTTCACATAGGTATATGCGAGTTGTGCTTGAGATTCTTGGGCACAACTTGCATCGGGCAGCACACAGAAACCTTGTTAGTGTGCTATCCAATACTTGTGGGCAGTAGACATTGGATATCCACTTTTAGCCTGTGATATGGACGAGAATATGACATGCTGGGATTTTTTTCACACAGATGATCAGTCAATGTGAAAAAACACCTTTGCGAAGAGTTTAATTGACTATAATGGGTCCATGTACTGTACTTGAAGTACACAAGAGGAAGAAAAGAAGGTGGCAGGGCAAGCCCCAAAAAATATCAGAGGCATGAGACCCAGGTATATAACCAGGACTCAAACAGCCGTGAGGCGGGTTATAAAATGTAGGTGGAGGGGCTGCCGGCCAAGGAAACCCACCAATGGTGTGCAAACTACATATAAGGAAAACAAAGGCCGGTTTCTCCAATTAAAGTCGTGAGGCTATAGGATGAAATATCAGACTTCTCTTTAATTTAGTAAATGAAAAGCCAGCAAAAGATATGTTTTTTGGGAGAAACTGAAATGTAGAAGCAACATACGTTATGTATATTGCAAAGAAAGGAGGAGAGTGTTAAAAAGATAGGGAAGACAAAAACCAAAAAGATATATATGAATACACAGCAAACAATAGGTGATAAATAATAAATAACAATATTACACTTTATCGGAAGGAGGAATATAGAGATTTCTAATGGTAACAAACAGTCAAAGGCATTCGGCCGATCTAATATTCCAAATACTTGCAAACAAATAGGATAAAATAGAATGTATAAAATATAGGTTACATATGGACATAGGCAGGCATGATATATAATAATAATTTTATATCATCCTCCGTCCGATCATAAAGTCTAAGGAGTGTGAGATTAGTGGTGCTCCAATATTATTGGTGGAGAGAGAGAATACAAATGGGTAAGGGAAAGACTAAAAAACAAGAATTATTACACAAAAAAAGGGGGGGGGGGATGGATGAACTCACCCCAGACGTAACCGAACCTTACAAGGAAGGTCCCGGTCCGTCTAATGATCCTGGATAGCGGATGGTATCAAATGTGGGTCCAATTCACTGGTCTGGATGACATCCCAACATGTAAGGGAGATTGTCATGGGGTAGCTCTAGGTATAAATACCAGAGAAAGCAAGAGACAATTTGGTGCAAAATGATGAAAAAGCCCTGATGCTCCAGTGTTTTGGATATGGCAGTAAAGATGAAGAAGTCCTATCCAGAAATAAAAAACTACTATCTTGGAATTCTATCATCATCTTCTAATTGCTACACGCCGGCCGGGATTTTAGGGGTGTCACTTTCACTGACACCCCTACGAAGTAAGTTCTTCTTCATCTTTACTGCCATATCCAAAACCCTGGAGCATCAGGGCTTTTTCTTTTGCACCAAATTGTCTCGATCATAAAGTGTTATATTGTTATTTATTATCTATTGTTTGCTGTGTATTCATAAATATCTTTTTGGTTTATATCTTCCCTATCTCTTTTACACTCTCCTCCTTTCTTCACAATATACTTAATGTACGTTGCTGCTACCTGTCATGTTGTTCTGCTGGGACCAGGTGTGGGATGATTGAGCTGGCTGGGTATGTATTGCTCCAGTCAGCCAATCACCACCAGTCTGCTGCACATATGTACCAGCTCCTCTTACTAGAGGGTGCTGGTCATTTATTCATCCTATCTCATTCCCTGTCAAGGCCCTGGTGCTTGGAGTCATGCATGTTCTGCTTTGGTGTTAGTTGCATGTATGAAGTTTTGGGTGGGATTTTCTTGTCAGATTGTTGGTGTGAACAATGACAAGTTCAATTAGAACCGCAAAAGGGAGTCCTGCCTACTAGCAGGGTGATTGTCCCAATAGAGATGGCCCCACACCAGCTTTTGTTTTCTACATATCTTGAAGTACTTGGACAGCACATGGATGCAAAATACACCTGTGGGAATGGGCCCAAGGGATTCATACTGTAACTGATCCACACAAAACTTTTTATGCTGCACTCCGGGGGCAGGTGTCTACCATAATTTCCACAGTTACAATAGTAAAAGGGCCAGTGTTTGTAATAAAGTGGTTATTCAGTGTATTTACCTTGTTGATTCTACACTTTTCCTGCAGCTTTGATCACCATTGGCAATTGATTCTTCTTGACTCTAAACTGTAAGCAATGATGTGGTAGCCACGCTCTAGGAAGCCAAACATTACTCACTACAGGAATGTTTTGCCCATGCTGATGTCACATTATGGCACCCAGTATATAAACAGAAAGAACGCAGGAGCAGCTGGCATAAGATAAGTATGAATAACACAGAACATAATAGATTTTATATTTTTTATTTTTACAAAGTACAACTTTTAGTAGTTTTATCCCTTTTTCCATGATTTAGGCCCAATGTCCACGGGCAGATTTGATCTGCGGAATCTGCATGGAAGATCCTCAGTTTAATCCCCCCATAGGGAAGCATGGGCGTCCGCACCTCAATTAACACATGCAGATTTGTTTTCCAGATTCCACATGCGGAAAACAAATCGCAGCATGCTCCATTCCATGCGGCCCATCCGTCCAATCCGCAGCCTATCTACAATTGACATTCCGCTGGAAAAGCAGGAGATTTGAAAAAAAAACTGTACTGTGCATGTCCGATAATCAGCCGTGCGGACCATCTGCATGTGGAATCTGGCCCGCTCGAGGACATGAGGCCTTTGGGCCACACTGATTTTATTCTCTAACTTTTTAGTGCATAAAGTTGATAACAAGCGGGATACTGTCACATTTTTCGGGCTATGGCTGACTTACTCCTCCAAGCGGCTCACTTGCTGTTCCTCCTCACGGCAGATGCCTGGATCTGGCATCTACTTGTACTCTAACAGCAGCAAGAAGAGTGTGCGTGAACTCTTGGCCATCTTTTTACAGGGTCAGTATGTACTGAACGTCTTGTTCCGATTCCAGTTCCAGGACATCTCCGGGTATATCAGGCATCCTCTACCTATAGAGGATGCCTGAGTGAGCAGATCAAATAGATCACAATAAAGTGCGCTTATAAGTTTGTTCTAATTCTCCAGTTCTCAACATTTGGCTTATCCTGACTATGTTCTTGTCTCTACTCCTGACCATGGCTTGTTAAACTAACCATGCTTCTGTATGCTGCTTGCCTTGACCTCTGGCCTGAATCAGCATGCCGAAACTTGCTGAACCTGTTCTCCATGACCTGACCTCTGGCTTGTTCATCATTCTCAAGTATGCCACCTTCCCCGACTCATACTCTCTGACTATGCTTCTGCTCAAAGCCTCAGTTAGAGCTCCTGGGCCTCTAGTAGTATCAGATGCCACAGTACTGGTATCACTTTCTAAATAATGGCCTGGAGCGAAGCGCATATCCCAACTAGTGAAATTAAAGTGTGAAGACCAGGGTGAAGATTGCTAGATGAGCGAGCACGCTCGGATAAGGCGGCTACTCAAGCGAGCATTGCTCTTCTCGAGACACTGCATTCTTGTCCCGCTGCCCCCCCCCCCCCCCCCCAAGCCAGCCTGCTCGGACGAGAATGCAGTTACTCGAGAAGAGTAACTTGGCCTAAAAGGGGTTTTCCAAGTCAAATCTATACCTGGCTAAATACACCAACATGTAAAACTTTGCAATATACTTGTACTTGTACTTTTCATTTTGCACTTTGAAATAAACTTTGAATTTTGCACTTTGCAATGTATTTGCATTTGAAAATGCGAAAAGATTGCTAGATCTCCTGCTGGTCACATGATGCAGCTCAAGCCAAAACCCTGAACTTCTATCGATGTCTCATACATCTTCTTTTAAGGCACTCTTCTGGTGAACTAAATATATGGACACGTCATTATTGATGCCACGTACATTGGGGTGGGGAAACTGGGACTGGATATTTTGATGCTGATGATATTTTGGTGAAGTACAATACTAGATCCAGAGTAGGAGCCATCTAAGCAAGTGTAGAGAAAACTAGAGAGAGGATATAATGCAGTGTAGAAAGAGAACCGGATGTGCAAAGATCGTTCCAGAAGATAGAGTGCATGAACAGCTACTGTCAGCCGTGCAGCTCTAAACTACGGTCCACAACACATGGACCAAATGTGGAGTTAAAGGGAACCTGTCACCAGTTTTTGGGACATTAAGCAGCGCTACATTAGTGAAGTTGCAGTGATTAGCACACTGGTCTTGGTATCCGTCATACCTGCATAAACAATGTTTGAATATCTTTCGTGTTATATGCAAATACAGCTAAAGAGTCCGGCGGGCGGGTCGGATTAGCTCCCTTAATGGCATTTTTTTCAACTCAGTCTACCTCTCTAGCCCCATGTGACATGGATGACGTAGCTGGCGAGCATGCACCGCTAGGAAATCTTGCGCTGCACTGCCAGCTCACCCGGCATACAGATAAGCTATTTGAATCTGCCAACAAATGCGATAGCTTATCTGCACATGTGCGAAGAGCCGACAAGACAAGACTTACAGAAAGGGACTCCTGTGTCCGGTTCTCCTGTCACTGATGGGGTCGCTTCTTTAGCCACAATGACTTTAGTATGAAGTTAATGCTGGATACACATGCATGGTCAGAGCTCCATTCAGTTCAGTGAGGCTGACGGAAATTTCCAAATGGATGCCGTTCTGTATCTCTGCAGTCCAATTGAAAGTTTATGGAGTGATCGGCGCTCCATTCGGTCTGCTCCTCACTGCAGGGGGTACAGTATCCCCCCCATAAGGAGGACAGGGGACTCCCGATTTGAGATTTGTGGGGATCTCAGCAGTCAGACCCCGATTGATTAGCAAGTTAGGGATAACTTGAATATAGGATAATGTGCAATCTTAGGCCTTAGTCAGACGGGCGTTTTTTCGCGCGATTTGCGGATCGCATGACGGATGCGCATCCGCAAATCGCGTGACCGATGCCCGAAAATCACCCGAAAATCTGCTCCTAGCCGCGTTTCATTAGAAACGGGCTGGAGCTGTCCAGCGCATTGCATTCAATGGAGCCGGCAATACAGCCCGCTCCATTGAAAGCAATGCGCTGCGGGCGAGTGTGGGATGAATTAAATATATAAGCCCTTCCCTGCAATTCATCCAGAAAAGTGTTAAAATAAAGAATATATATATACTTACCTGCTCCCTGCTCCCTGCACTCAGCCAATCAGAGGCAGCACTCACCCATTCATGAATTCATGTGTTCTTCATCCCCGCGGGGACACGGCAGCTGCGGACAGGTAGGTTTTTTTGTTTTTTTTATACCAAAATTCTTGTTTTTCAGGGAAGAGCCTATATGTAAAGCCCTTCCCTGAAAAACAATTCAGGGGGGCCGGCAGACCACTGTCTTTAATGGAGCTGCCGGCAGCAGCTGCAGCTCTATTGAAGACAATGCGTGCATTCCCTATAGTGCACGCATGTCCTATCTTTACAGGCACACATCTGTAATACACGGACATGTGAACACACCATAGGGAATGCATTGGTTCTAATAGAAGCGTGTTTTTGTGCGCACATATGTACGTACAAAAACACGCTCATGTGAAGCCACCCTTAGTATAACCCCTATAAAAGGAACAACAGAAATTGACCTATAGTACAAATTAAGTTTTAATATTAAACATATTTTATGAATTTTTGGTGATTTTGTTTTAGATTTTCCCTAACAAAGTGTATATTTAAAAACAAATCCTGAAATCTTGCAGTTTTCCCACTGACCACTAATCCTAATAATAATCTGATGCTTCCTGTTCTGTAGAAAAAAAGCTCTCAGCAATCATCTCATTATCATCACAGGCAATGAAAACCGACACCTATACATAGATAACATGGGATTTACCATTCCCAAAAGGAAGTGGTCACGGCTGACCTCCTCCCCTTCCTGCACAGGTGACAGAATATTTTCCCATGGAATTCAACTACTGTCTATTGAGTGAATGGCCCATGAAACTGCTGTAACGAATATCTTTAAAAACTGTTAGCAGCTCAGCCAAGATGGCCACCTCTATAATCATGTACAGACAACAGAATTTAAAAAAATCTACAATCAGAAAATAGAAACAGATTAGAAAATAAAAAAAAAATGATTCCACTCTATAGCTTTAATTAGTTAAAAAAACCTAGGTGATACATTCCCTTTAAGCATTGAGAGTGTGGTCAATATTGCAGTATTTATCCCCCAATTTACGGTCTGTTGTTATCTAAACTTTTGAACTTTATTGAATTTTATTCTTTCTTTTGAAAACTTGACTTTGGTTATAATTTGGGAGTTTTCTTTCATGCCACAAAAGTAATGTACGAGGTCACTCGGAATATAATGTGTAGTGAAAGAATCTCATTAGTCTAAAATGAATGTAAAATGTGTCAATTTGATCCAAATGAGAGCTGTAGTAAAACCATGTTTGATGTTCATGTGCAATAAATCTTTAACATTTGTCTGTAAAGTATTAGAGAACCCACAGGGAAATCTGTATTTGTGATAGCAGCTTATTTCCCAATGAATTTTTTTTTTCTTCAGCTATCCATTGGCATTTAACATAAGGACAGAAAAATTAAGATGCTATGTATTAGCTGTTTGTTTTGAGATAAACATGGAATAGTGCTTGAATTATGCATCGTTCTTTTCCTGAGCACAAATCTAAATTAAAATATGTCATGACATACACTGATACGCGCTTGCAAACATTGATTGCTCTACCTTTTATGCACGCATTAGACTAAGCCGAGAAGTTAATGGAATTTGTCATGATTGTACATGAGTGGTTATCTGCCAGTAGGCTGGTTCTTTGAGAACTATGTCAAAATGCATGGACACCAATTAATTTCAATATGCTTCTTAAAGCGTACTCATCGTTGCAAAAAAATATATCATTATCTCTCCATAGGCCTCAGTAGATGTATATGAGATGCGGTGCAGCCAGAAACATTTCTTATCTGCATATTTTTGGTGTTTCCTTTTCTTTTGTTAGTTTCAGTAAATGTTCAATTTCTCTCTCTCTATATGCATGCTGAGAGGGTATGCTCTTCATAGTGTGATATCAGCACAGTGCTGTGTACTCTTATCAGATGACTTCCTCCTGCTGCTCCCCCCTCCCTCTCACAGCATGACTCTCAGTATGAGTCTCACATACAGGCTGAGGCAGAAAGAATGTAATATAGTTCTTTCTTCTCTGTTTTCCCCTCTCACAGCATCAGTCTCACATATAGACTCAGGCAGAGAGAATGCAGTATAACCCTCTTTCCTCTTTCACAGCATGAGTTTAAGCATGAGTCTCACATACAAGGGGAGGCAGAGAAAATGAAATATGATCCTCTTTTTTCCCTTTTCCCCTCTCGCAGCATGAGTCTCACATAGAGGTGGAGACGGAACGAATGTCATATGATCATCATATACAGGCTGAGGGAGAGAGAATAAAATACAATAGTCTTTCTTCTTTCCCCCTCTCACAGCGTAACTCTCAGCATAAATCTTACATGCAGGCGGAGACTGTAACACAATTCTCTCTTTTACCTTTCCTTCCTAACAGCATGAGTTTACCCCAGACACTGGGAGAGATTTTGCAGCTGCATCCCCTTCCTCTCCCCTCCATACTCATTCCACAGTGTTGTACATCACTTAATATCCTCATTGGGGCTCACAGTCTAAGTTCACCTTTCAGTGAACTTCATGCTGATGTCTTTGAATCTAGGACCCCGGTGCTACAAGGCAACACTGATAGCCAGTTTAAGCCCCCTATGGGGATTAAACAAGTAGAAATAAGATTAATAAAGTTTTTTCTAACTACTACTTTTAAAATATATTTTAAAAAACCTTTTCCCTGTTTTGGGGCTCAGTCACACGAGCATTTTTATGTGTGTATGTTACCTGCGTTTGCATTTCGCATCTATATAGAACCAATGCTTTTGAATGGCAGTGGTCAGATGCCCTATATTTACCGCTGCACATTTTTGTGCACAGGTAAATATAGGGCAGCGGATTTTAAAACACAGGTAACAGCAGCATCCATTGTTTTTAGATGTGTCGCATTCAGGGGTTTCACCTTGTGCTCAATGGGGCCAGCGAAAGCAGCGCCGAACCCATTGAGAACATACAGTGAAGATCGCGATCCTCTGCTACAGCTGTCACAGCTGTGGCACAGGAGCGTGATGTTCTCCAATTGAATTCAATGGAGTCGGCGCTACAGCCGGCTTCATCGAAAGCAATGGGCTGCCAGCAAGCCCTGCCGTGATTTTTGGGGGAAGGCTTTAAATATAAGCCCTTCCCTAAAAATCATCCCTAAAATGTGTAAAAAATGAAAAATATATATATACACCTTTCTGCAGCTGCCGAGGCTTAGGTGCATCTAGCCGGGTCTTCTTTTGCACTGCTCTGAAATGATTTCAGCAGGCGGGGATTTAAAATCCCTGCCTGCTGAAAGAACTGGCTCTGATTGGCTGAGCACTGTGACCAATCAGAGGCAGCACTCAGCTATTGCCACCGGCCCCATTGATCAAAGGTGAAAGCCAAGGATGTGACAGCATTCAGGGGTTTCACATCCAAGGAATCCCCTGCTGCAGCTGTCTCTGCTGCAGCAGGGAATAGCGGGAAGCGCACTTTATGTGCAGAAAAACGCGGCCAAGTGCATTTTTTCTGCGTGCTGCCCGCTTCGGTCAAGCAAATTTTTTGTGCATTTGCATTCTGCACACAAGAATTCGGACATTAAAACGCCCGTGTGACTGAGCTCTTAGGGCTTAATCAGATGAGCGAATTTTTCACAGATGTATAGGCGCGTTTTCAAAACAGATCTATTAAAACTAATGCTTTTCAATGAAAGCTGTCCCATGTCCATTTTTTTTACAAGTGTTTAAAATCCGCACCTGCAAAAGATAGGACATGGTAGTGCAAATGCATCCGGTCACACGATTTTTTTGTACACGCGATGTGAGATTTTTTTTTCTGCGCTTATACATTCGTGAAAAATTCGCTCATCCGATTGAGCCCTTATAATTAAAAAAAATGGCATTGCCAAATCTATAAAAGTCCATTGTGATAAGATATTACATTATTCATTCCACGAGGTGAACCTTTTTAAAAGAAAGTCATGCCAGATTTGAGCTTATTTGGTCACCACATCGGCAAAAAAAATTGAATAGAAATGAACAAAAAGTCGTATCCACCCCAAAATTATACCAATAAAAACGACAGTTTTCCCCATAAAATGCAAAGCCTTACGAAGCTCCATCAATGGGAAAAACTAAATTAGGTATAGGTGTCAAATATGTCAATAGAAAGCAGTTTTATTTTTTTTTAAGGCGTTCTATTATTTTAAAGTAGTGCAACATAAAAAGACTATAAGAATTTGGTATTGCTGTAATTGTATAAAAATTAATGTTTTTTGGGGTGTTTTTTTTTTTAAAGTGGAGATGAAAAAATGACAAAAAAGGGCAGCACCAGGAAGGCGTAAATGGGCTATGGGGTTCCCAGAGAGCTGGGCAGTCCCTTTAAATGTGTTTTATGTTGGCAATATAATTTTTGCGAAATAATAAGACACACATCAGTTTTAATTTTCTGCAATTTTGTTTCAATAATAGAAGTATGTACGAAAAATGCAAATAATGTATCTCTTGTATCCATTTTTCCTATGATTGAAAAAAATTCTGATATCATTATGACGTTACTGCTTTTCTCAGCCTTGAGTACAGTAACTTAAAGGGGTTATGTAACTTAATTCTTTGATATAGTTCTGGGTCCCCCATGCCCAAAACTATATAAAAGCAATATACCCACCTGGTGCCAAAGCGCCTTTTTTGCTTTCCTGCACCATGGCATAGGTGATGTCACTGGATATTCGGCCTGGCGATTTCCATAAACCTGTCAAGTAGGCTTCTAATGCAGAAAGGTCTCCTATTGGTTGCAGCAGTCATGTGAGTAAATAACCACACGACCACTGCATCTGAAATAAACAGAAGACCGGAGAGCAGTGCAGCTGTGGAGAGGTAAGTATGTAATGTCTCTTCTTTGTTTTGTACAGTTCATTCCCCCACTGCAACTACTGAATTTTATATTGGAAAACCACTTTAACCCTTTGCAATCCAATTTTGGATTCAAGATTTCCTAGGGGGCTTTTTCTTTCTGACATTATAAAATGGCGCCATCTGCTGGCTAGAGCCAGTACTGCAGTATGTGACTTGCTGGATAGGATCCCCCGACAACAGAGCGGTCAGTAATATACAGTAAGAATACCCTGCCGGATGTCTTCCGACATCGGAAACTGTACGGCCTTCAATCAGAATGTCTTTAGACGTCAGACAGTGGATTGGAAAGGGTTACCGGTCTATTATGTTTGTAGTAAAAGGTGGCAAAAAATCACATGCAGCTTTGCTAATTTTTTCCCATTTGATTGGGAATCCTGATACAATCCAGATCCCTCGGTGATATCAGCTCATTGCGAGGGCTTTCAGTATCTAGAACACCAGTGATCAGATGATTGCCGAGAAGCTCTCTTGCTGATAAAGGGGTTATCCAGTTGGTAGACCCCTCTTTAATTTACATAGGAATGGGTTAAGAAATTTGGGCTCATAAATATATTAACCCCAAATTGCTTCTGAATATAACGTACAGTGCACATGTACAGTAAATAAATAATCATATCAATATGGATGTGTAAAATCCGGGCCATTTACTCAGGGGAACCATTTCAGTTTTTCAATGACTTAAGACAACATTTTTATGGTTTTCTGGAATTCTGGCTTTCCATTATTTTATAAAATGCAGCACAATCGCTTGCCAAGTATTGCGACATCGCCTTTGGCAGGAAAACTGAAAATAGCATGGGAAAAGTTTTCTTGAGAAGTTCCATCATTTTTTGACAAATGAGTTTGCATCAACGTGTTTAAGAAGAAATAACAAACCTTAATTATATTACCGATTGACTAAAAATATACGCTCTTGCCTGCTCTATTTTGTGATGAAGATGTGCAGGACAAGGTTAATTTATGTCCGTTGCTTTTTCTTTATTTTTGACTAAACAGGCCTTTTTTAATAAAAGTTGTGGAGTCAGATCGTTTTTTTTGGCTCGGGTCTGACGGAGGAAACATAGTTGATCGTTGTCCCAGTTTGCAGTTAAAAAAAATCAAAAAGATTAAAACTGTAACTGAAGTTTCAAAGTTATAGGAAATGTCAAAAATTGCTGAACCTTTCTCACAAAGGTGGCTGAAGTCTGCATCGGAAAATGAGATTTTCTTATGTCCTCTTGATCTTAAAATAATTTGCTTGTATGGGAGCAAAACCTTTTGCGTGGTTCTATTAGACGGATGCTGGGATTCATTTAGAGTTAATCACTTATTTTATTCTATCTGCTGAATAGCAATTATAGTGTAACAATATGTTAAGTGTTTCATTGTCTAATGTCACCCCCCCCCCCCCCGTTCATAATGTGGTACTGTATACAGAAGCTACAACATATTACCCAACAATGAGTACAATTAGTATTTCAGGGTCCCACTAATATCAGATGTAGGCCTCAGGCATACAGCCATATTGCAATTTTGTACAAAGTCCAAGGTATACTTTGTCATAAGAGAAAATCACAAGAAGTCAATGTTCGAATATTGTATGTATCGCTCCAATTTCATACGGTAACAAACAGAGTTTTTCTTTTAAAGTTTTTATCAAATTCCTGTGGAATCTGACAAATTGTATTCTCCAGGCATATTGGGTACTTGTGGCCCATAGTACAGAAATGTAGTTACTCTATGTGTTACCCTATAGGCTTAACATTGCTGTAAGCATTTACAAACAGAAGCAGAAATTGGATAGAGGCACCTAAAGAAGCATATCTGAAAAAATATCTGCTCGGGTCATCAACAGAGAAGATAGCATTTTAGATTTAGTCTTTACTAATGGAAATCTGGTGTCTAAGGTTAAGTTGGAAGAGATTTGGGTTCCAGTGACCATCAATCTTTATGGTTCGACAGAGAAACAGAACAGACTTTACTACAACCAAAGTATTAGATTTTAGAAATTCTAATTTCAAGGAATTGGTTGAGGTTTTTAAAAAAAATCAGAGTGGAATAAAACTGCAGGTGTGCCCAATGGACACTATTAAAAATGGCCATCTTAAAGACAACTAGACTTTATGTCAAAAAGAGGTCTGGTGAGACCACATCTAGGATACTGTATTCAGTTCTGGCGACCTCATCCACAGAAAGACATTGGTAGAATAGAACAAGTCCAAAGACGGGCTACAAAAATGGTGGAAGGAAAACGTAGCAGGAAAGACTTAAAGAACTTAATTTGTATAGCCTGGAGGAAAGAGTGGATACATGATGTAAACCTTTAAATATGTTAAAAGATTAAATGAGGTTCAGGAAGAAAGTGTCTTTATTTGGCATCTAAACACTAGAACAAGGGGGCACAATTAGTTGGGGAAAAAATCAGAAGCAATATCAGGATTTTCTTTTTCACTGAAAGAGTAGGAGATACTTGAAATAAACTTCAAGCAGATGTGGTTGGAAAATCAACATTAAATTAATTCAAACTGCCTGGGATGAGTATATATCTATCCAAAGAGAGAAATGAAAGGAAATAATACAAGGGCACACTAGATTCCTGCCACCAATCATGAATGGGTGAGTGAGTGCTGCCTCTGATTGGCTGAGTGCAGGGACCAATCAGAGGCAGCTCTCAGCTATTGAATGACAGCTGAGAGCTGCCTCTGATTGGTCCCTGCGCTCAGCCAAGGAGGCAGCACTCACTCACCCATTCATGAATTCATGAATGGGTGAGTGAGAGCTGCATCTGATTGGTGAGGGCTGTGTCCAATCAGAGGCAGCTCATTCAGCAGGCGGGGATTTTAAATCCCCGGCTGCTGAATACTACACAGAGCAGTTCAGGAGAACTGCCGGCCAGACGCAGCTGAACTCCGGCAGCTGGGAAAAGGTGAGTATACATTTTTTAAAATTTTTACACATTTTAGGATGTTTTTCAGGGAAGGGCTTATATTTTTAAGCCCTTCCCGAAAATTCATCCCGCGCTCGCCGGCAGCCCGTTGCTTTCAATGGAGCCGGCTGTTATGCCGGCTCCATTGAATTCAATGGGCGAACATCGTTCTCCTCTGCCACAGCTGTGGCAGAGGATAGCGGGCAGTGTGGGCCGCTTTCACTGAAAACGCTGCTAGGTGCAGCTTTTTCAGTGAAATCGTCGGCCCCAGTCATGCGATTTGCGGATGCGCATCCGTTATGTGATCCGCAAATCGTGGGAAAAACCACCCGTGTGACCGAGGCCTAAGTCTGACAACCCCATTAACATTGCCAAAGCAAATAGAGAATATAAATAGAGGTGACGGGTCGGAGCTGAGAATTAGGGTATAAGGACACATCCAGGACAGAGTGTATTGGAGTCCATAGAATTTCAGGCTCCTCTCAGCCTATAGTAGGCACTAACATATTGTGCTACTATAGCCTAGCTGCTGTGCTTTCTTCTTTCCCTGGCAGAATGTAGAGTTGCTCTTTTATCTATCTATCTCAAATAGATAGATAGATAGATAGATAGATAGATAGATAGATATTAGATAGATAGATAAATAGATATGAGATAGATAGATATATAGATATATCTATCTATCTATCTCATATCTATTTATCTATCTATCTAATATCTATCTATCTATCTCATATCTATTTATCTATCTATCTCATATATCTATGTATTTATCTTATATCTATCTACGCATGGATCTAGCTATGTATCTTTCTATCTATCTCTTTATATCATATCTATCTCATATATATCTAATCTATCATCTCTTCCAACATCTTACATCTCTTTTTAGTTTTTCTTACATCTATCTACAATGCTGGTATATATTTATAAATATGAGGATTCGGATTTGATTTTCATATATTTAAGTCTAAACTCTAAAACACAAAATACATTAATATTCAAAATGTCAATCTGTGTTATTTTAAATATTAAAATCTTCATTAGCGATTCACACATCTCCAGTAATTATTTCTCTTTAACTTTTAGAATTTATTTTATTTTTTAAATTTTTTTAAATTGTAAAAAAAACATATTTTTGACAGACGCTTTCACGATGAACTTTGCAAACATTTTTTTTGATTTTTCAGAAGAATAAATCTGCCGTTCTACGTCCAGAATTTTTTTTTTTTCCTACCTTTAAATAAGGTCTGTTCTAAAGGAAAAAAAAATACATTCTCGTCGTGCAATCTCACATTCAAAGGATGCTTTTAGGACATAAAGCATTAACATAATTTTTTGGACTTAAGTTCTCACAGGACATCATACGAAGTCTTTCCTCTTAATTTTAATTGCATAGGCTGCATTCTTAATTAAAAACTGTATAAATGGATTTTATGCCATGCCACAAGAAATCCAAGTTCATTAGTTATAAAAACCTTTTAAAAATTGATGTAAATATGTGAATATTTTAAAAGTTTGAACTCGGTCCTCATTTTATATTGAGAAGCCTTTTATCTAGAGAATAATAAAGCACATAGAAATTAAGTTATTCAAAGGGCTTTTTTGGGGGCTATATCATTATGTCATTACACTATTCCTTGTAAAATCACATTTATTTTAGTTGTAATACTGTAGAGGATTGCAGAAAACCCCAAGTGGAACCTTTTAACCATACTGCATGAATTAAGGATTACATGCAATTTACAACACTAAAGTCTGATCTGCTATGCAGAGAGATATCATGACAATCTCAGCGCTCCCGCCGAACGGCATAGAACAGGAAAAAAGAGCTTTCCCCAAGTATTATTGTTATACAATATGTCGGCACTGGCGTTTTTTTTTTTTTTTATTCAGTACTTGTTTAATTTGCTCTTCAATAAGGAATTTCAAGAAACTTCTATTCTGCACGTTATTCTTAGTAGTCAGGCTCTAAAATGATTTTCTCTTCTCCCGTTTATCAATAATAATAATATTATTCTAATTTGGAGTTTTAGTAACAGTTTTTCTAGTTGTTATTATTTAATGTATTCATACTATTATTGTTATTACGGCTACTATTTAACCCATTAAGGACCAGGCTGTTTTATATCTTAAGGACCGGACAGTTTTTAGGGATTTTTACCCAGGTGGTGGTTTTACTGCCCGATTCTTTTTTTTTTCCTTCAGCTACCAAAATTATTTTTCTGTGTTTTTTTTTTCTCCAGGAAATATATCAGGATATTTTTCACTGACTTTTTTTTTTGTTTTTTTAGTTTTATTAAAGGTAAAAACTAAACAAATATGATTTTTTTTAAACATTTATAGTTATTTTCTTTTAATGAGTATATTTACGCTAAAATAAAGTGTAGAAATGGGTTTCTCGTTTTGTTTCGGACGTCTTCGTATATAATATGTATGGTTTTGGATTATGGGGTGCAGTTTTGGTTGGCGTCGGCTTCGGGTCATTTTCATTTTTATGTATATATTTTTATTTCATTCTGTAATTTGTTTTATTTTATTTATGTAATTATGTTTGTTTTTTTTTACTATCTATGTCCCCCGTGATGTCATATAAGACCTATGGGGGACATTCACATGTTTTTTTGTTTTTTCTTATTTGACACTTTTCCCCTATAGTTGGGATGTCCATAAGAGCCACATCCATAGGAGCCCCAGTTGCAGGGGAAAACATCCCTCTGTAGGGACAATAGTTACTAATAGAGCTGATCAGGGTCTGCGGGGACCCTGTAGCTTTGCTGTGCCAGAGGATCCTGGCCGACTTTCGCAGTGGAAGAAACACTTCCCCATTCCCTCTTTAGTACATAGCACTCACTGAGCGCTGTATACTAAGGAAACAAGAAGGCAGAAGGGGTTAAAAACCACTTCTCCCTTCTCCTTCAGCTGTGACTAACAGCTGATAACATGACATGCTTCTGATTGATTGCAGAAGCAGAGGCTTTAATCCTGGGCCGTATTTTTACTATTGGTTGGGATTAAAGCCCAGGACCAAGCGCCGTAAATTTAATGGGTTAATATAAATGTGCTCAATTGATATTATTATTTTAATTATTATTGTTTTTCATGTTTTAAGCCACCCCCATTTAATCCTGCATTTTAACCTTTTCCCACCCTGTGCCATAATACTATGCCACAGCTCTCATTGGGTTAGCATGAGCCACTGTACTATTATGGCGCTGCGATGGCATGGGCTCAAGAACTGTGCCTGCACCATCACTTGCTGTAGCCAGCTATATTGTATAGCAGCGACGCCGCATAAATTACTCAGAAATAACTGAAGGCATTTAAGGGGTTGACAGAGTAGGGGAGACAAAATTATTCTGCAGCATGCAGTGAAATTGGCTGGGACCATGCTTCTTTTGTGCATGCAAATGTGCATGATTGATTTATGTATGCAAAAAGTATAGTAAGAAACGTAGAGGCGAGTGCAATGAATGCAAGGCCTGATGTGCAAATACGCAGCACAAATGCACGCGTAAATGCCGCCTTAAATGCTTCATGTCTAAATGCAGATTGGCGAAGCAGAATTGCCAGCAGAATGAAGCCGTTTTCGATTCTGCGTACTTTAGGCTCTATGCATACGAGGCAGTTCAGTTGCAATAAAAACTGCACCGAAAAGTGCGTTGGTGAAACCTTGTGTGTTTTTACTATGTTTGCAATAAAAGGTGGCAAAAATGCGCACAGTTTTGCAAATGCACTTTTTGGTGCAGTTTTTATTGCAACTCAACTGCCCCGTGTGAATGAAATCTTAAGCATATGGATTTCGGTGCAGCATTTATTGTAGTATTTAATTAGTTTGGGGATTAATTAAAAAAAGGAAAAATACCTACAATTAATATTTTTTATTTATTACAAAATAAAAAAAATATTAAAACTTAAAAAAGTCCTTTTTCACAGTCATTGCATCTAAGGGCTCAGTCAGATGAGCGTTTTTGTGCATGCATGTTAGGCGCGTGTGCCATTCGCATCTATAAGAACCAATGCTTTTCAATGAAAGCAGTCACATGTGTGTTTTTTAGAAGCAGAACAAATTAGAACCTGTAAAAGATAGGACAAGCGAGTGCAAATGCACCCGGTCATGCGATTTTTTTTTTACACGCGATGTGCGATTTTTTTTTTCCCGAGCCCATAATGTGTGAAAAATATGCTCGTCGGACTGAGCCCTAAAAATGAAAACCAAGCAAAAAACTAAATCTAAAAGTTGGTATTGCTGTTCCATAAAGATCCAATTTATTAAAATATCACACTATTAATCCTGCATGATGAACTGCAGAATGTTACCTGGACACATCAATGACCCTGGGTCATGAAAGGGTTATTTATCTTAAAGGGGTTGGCCACCTGATATATAGTCGGCACAGGAGTGACGGTAATGGGGTCAATGAAAATGTACTTCTTCGGAAGTACTGTGGCAGTTTCTCTTTTTGAAGCCACACCCCCTCGCCTTCACTCCTGGCAGCACTGCTGCTCCGTCCTGCAATTGGCTGCGGATGCAGAGGCCCATGATATTATCTGCACCTCCCACTGACATTGGAGCATTGCTCCATTGCTTCAATTTGTGTTCGTGAACACAGGTTCTAACCTGGTGCAGATGCCGTACATCATACTGAGAGCCACTGGTGGAGGAGGTCACATCACATGCCTCTTCATCAATGCCCATTTAAGGCTAGCCCATTCTAGTGCAGCGACGCAGTCAAGGAAGGAAGTGAGGTAGTGTGGCTTCAGAAAGACAGAAAATGCCATGTACTTTTGAAGGCTATATATTAGTAAGTTGCCAATGTTCTCATTATCCACTCTCCTATGCTGGCTATGTATAATGTGGCCAAATAGAAGAGTATACAGATGTAATGGGGTTTGCAGAGCCCCGTTATACTATTTGTTAAAATGTTGTGTAACTGTTTCTTCAAGTTTTGAGTGAGTGACTTGATAATGCAGATCAGTAAGTGTGCAGACGGGCTTGCCCGTTACTAGGCAATGGCCAGTTTGATAAATATCCACAAAACCACGGAAAGGGGGCGTTTGATGCAGCAATTTGTGGTTAGGGAAGAAGGGGGCATACTTAACTTCAGAGGGCAAGCAGAGAGTTTCTGATACTGGAGGCACTGACCTGGTTGGTGTGGCAGATAGTGAGGAACTATCGAGTTCAGCTAACTTCATGGTTGATTAGGTTCCTGCACTATCTATCACGAAAGGCCAGCATTGGCAAATATTGATTAAGAACAGGATGAACTACCAGGTGTTCATTTCCTCTTGAATGAAGCTTTCCCGAGATTGCGACACATGTGGTCTATCCTAATAAGGAACCAAGCCATTGCTGAATTTCTGGGAGAGTCTGCCAGCAAGCCTTCACTCAGCGCTTTGGAGAAAGGTGACTATGTCAAATCCCACAGTCTCCCCTGCAGTCAGTCTATATTTGATCCCGCTAGAGGTGCTCTTTCATATAGAGATGGGGCCCCATAGCAAAAAAACCTAAATGGGCTACTTATAAGGGGGCGTCCGGTTTGGGCACCCAGGCATGGAGGTCCTGGTGTTTGTTTCCCATTCCAAACTTAAAGTGACCCTTGGGCCAATTCTTCACCTTTTTGTTTGCTAACAATGGAGTTCCTCTTTGGTGAAGGTCCTGCATGATTTTGCTTCCCAGTAACAAAAAGGAGGGTGCAGTCAGAGCTGAGGCCTGTTTTCCCCAAGCACCCCATAGCAGTCGTGTAGGAACCTGCATGGATAGACAAATTTTCCCATGTAAATTACGTTTAAGTTTTATTTATTGCTCTTTGAACTTTTTGGGAATCCGGTTCCTTTAAGCAATCTGCCATTTTAATTTCATGATTGGCAACTATTTGTGTCGCAGCTATTTGGTTGATCTCCATCTATGGTACATATGCCCTTGTGGTCAACCCACTTAATACCTCCTTTTACATTTTAACACCCATGTAAAAGAATACCTGAAGGCTTATTTTTTCTACACCTCGTCTGGGCCCCGTACCGACAGTAGACGTTTTGTAACTCCACTCTAGCTCTGACCCTGGAAGTTTCTGTTTGAACAGCTACAATATGGTTAAGATAAAAGTTTTCCAGTTGGAGTTGCACTTTAGTTGGCTAGTTTATACCTGAATCAGAAAACCTGAAACTATGTGACAGCCATGGGACTCCGAGTCCCCAATCCGTCATATCGGGTGAGTTGGAGTCTGATTTGGGGTTATCCGTAACATTGGAGTGAATTGAAGGCGCCTGTGATAAAGGACCCCAGCGCATCTTAAGGCCGAGTACACAAATCTCAATACGAAGCGGCCAGAATGAAATGTACTGATGAAATGTTGTGATTTGTTCTGAACATGTGATGGAAAACATTACGGCAGGCTTTAGACAGCATTGCCATTACTTGACATGGGTCTCATGCGAGACAAGGAAAACATTTTCATTTGAAATGTAATGAGTGCAATGCTCAGGAAGGGAGCCAGATCAACGGTGCTTGGAATTAAGGCCTCCATTTATCTGCAGTTCAGCCATAACACCCACAGTGTCAGGATACGGCTTTCGCTGATTCCAAGTGTTATGCCAGAAAATAAAACTGGAACTTAGGGGACTATTATTAAGTGAATGGGGGAAATATAAAGAGTTTATGACGAAGTACACATTATGTATTTCTTGGACCTTCATACCAGAGGATATATTATTCCTTAGAAGGCATACAGATGCTGCAGAACCTCATTTTAAATAAGAAGTGGCAATTTATGGATTATATTATTCATCCTCCATTTATAAAATACGCCACAGCTGCTGCCGAAAAGGAGCGCTTTAATTAGAGAATGACGTGATTATCTCCCTTCTCATTTAGGTGCCTTTCACACGGGCGACAGTGATATCACCGCGAGAAAATTGCAGCGATATTGCATCACTGTTCTGCGCTGCATTTTCTCGCAGCGATATCGCGATTTTGTGTCACTACAAAGTCGTGTGTGGCGCTACAAAGTTGCGCAACTTTGTAGCGCTCTTTTGCTGGGTTTTTCAGGGGGGAGCTTGAAATATAAAAGACCCCTGAATGGCTCTGATTGGTACATCAAGCGCTAGCTCCGATTGGCTGAGCCACAGCACTCGAGAACAAATCAGAGGCAGTGCTTCCAGGAGGCGGGGTTTTTCAAACCCCTGACTAGGGAGCGTTGCCTGAAGATTGAAGATTAGTGCCGGGGAGCTGCAGAGAACATGTGTGGCGGTGCGGACAGCGGTTGTTAGGTGATGTACTTTTATTTTTTTCTTAATGTAGCTAGGGCTTATTTTAGGGACAAGCAGTAGGATTTCCTACTGTAAGAGCTCTTTCCCACGGACGGATTCTACTGAACCTAATAGCACAATGCTTACGGTGCGGAATTCCACCGCGGAATTCCGCACCGTGAAATCTCCCGTCCTCACCCGCGGCATGCTCTATTTGCTGCAGGTGTACGCGCGGACGGCTTCCATTGCAGTCAATGGAAGCCGTCCGTCACGGTATCTTCCGCTGTAGCACAGCGGAAGATAGCGTGAAACCGCTTCCCCACCTACCGCCAGCCGCGTCATATAACACGGCTGGAGCATCATGTGACGCTGTGGGCGTGTCATATGACGCGGCCGGCGCATCACATGATGCTGCGGTGGGTCACGGGCTCTGTTGCGCATGCGCGCCGAAGCGTCCTGCGGGACATAGGACGCTGGAGGTAAGTATTGGGGTCTCTGGGGCGGCACCGTGACGGGAGCCCGTCACGGCCATGTGAAGCTGGCCTAAAAGTTGCATCACATCGCAGGAAAACCGTGTTTTCGTGCAATGCAACTGATAGGAAGGCTCCATAGGGAAACATGGGCTACAAAGCAGCGCAAATGGCGCCAATATTCAGCAACCCGCAATTTCCCCGCCCTCAATGATGCAGGCTGCAAAACATTGCTAATGTGAAGGAATCCATAGGAAAGCATGGGGCTTTACACACATGTGATTTGTAGAGCTGGCGCATCGCCAGAAAATCACGTGATTTTGTTGCTTGTGTGAACCCTTAGAAGGTTCTACCAGAATTACAAGTTACCCCCTAACCACGGGATAGGGCTTACTGTACCCCCTGTAGTGAAAAGGAGATGGAAAAGAGCAGCGGTTGCTCAAGAGCGCTGCTGCTCCATTTATTTTCAATTGGGATTGCCATAGATAGCCGAGCGGCAAATGCTCAAGTATTTCTGCCATTGAAGTGAATAGAGCGCCGCCCACGCTCGGCCAATGCTCCATTCAGAGTGAGGGCTCCTTCACACTGGCAATCACGATTTTACCTCGAGAAAATCCCATCTTTGTTCAGCGTCAGCAATGCATTTCCCTGAGAATAATCCCCCATCGCTGCCACCTGCGATTTTCTTGCGTGATTAAATCTTGCGATTGTATTGTGCGAAAGTCGATAGGAGCTCCATTGGGAAACATGGGAGATAAAAAAAATCGCAAAACGCAGAAAGAAAGGACATGTTGCGATTATTTTTCACTCCACATCGCATGAGTGAAAACATCATAAATGGGAATGAAATCACTGAAAATCATCAGTTTAATAATTATGCGTTTTTCACTCACTCTCGCATTGCGTGAAAATCACACGATTTTATCACAAATGTGAAGGTACCCAGACATGACTGTGGGTGGGAGAAGCATTTCCGCAGTGATGAAAAGAGGGGCAGATGGGACCCCCATTTACAGGATTGGTAACGGTCTCACCGGGGAGACCCCACCAATCAGCAAATTATCCCCCGTCTTGTAAATAGGGGATAACTTGTAATTCTGGTTCAACCCCTACAAATAAAAGGTTCTGCAGCAGATCATCGAGCACCAGCAGAGCCAACAGTGAGCAGGTTTTTCAGTACTTGTTCATTACTATGAGGCTGCATCCGCATGGGCTACAAAATCTCGCAACAAAACATTGCTCATGTGAGAGAACCCATTAGAAACCATGGGCTTCACATTGTAGCGATGATTCTGTAGCCCGCGCGGATGCAGCTTAAGGGCACTTCCCCACTGGCCATAGATTTTCCAGCGATGAGTGAGTGAAAACACATGAGTTTAAAAACAATGATTTTCCTTCTGGAAGATAGAGGGCGGGGCTAAGCCTTGGGAAAGTCATCTAGCCACGCCCCTACCTCTCCAAATATGGGGAGATAAGTAAGAGATCCCCTGTAGCTCTGCCCCCTCTCTCTCCCTGCAGTGGGGGATTCCACAGCTCTTTCGCGATCTTCTCCCATTGATTTTAATGGGGCAGTGCTGCTGCTACCGGCCCCATTGAAAACAATGGGGTATATCGTAGATTTTCTTATAGCAACTTGCAGTGAGTGAAAACATCGCAAGTTAAAATGAAACCATTGAAAATCATTGGTTTCAAACATATGCTGCAGAGGTGCGCAAAAAAACCACTCCTCTGACCGAGACCTAAAGCAGTTTCTAAGGATTCAGACCCAAAAAGGGTCCATAGCCCCTCAATGAAATGCAACGCTGATTAAAGTTTACTTGCAGGACTTTCATAGCGAAAGCAAATGATTAAAGAGGTTCTCCCACTTCTGGCTATTGATGACTTATCCTCAGGATAGGTCATCTCATCAATAACAATTCGGCAGTGGTCCACCACCGCTCAGGATCCCCCCAGTGAGCAGCTGCTCCCTTGGTCCAGTATTTTTGTGTACAGAACTATTTTGCTGCAGAAAGCAGGCAGTGTCATTCATTGCACAGTGGTCTGGGTTGGTACTGAGTCTGATTGAAGTGAATGGGACTCAGCCTACAATACCAACCTAGGCTACTGTGTAGTGTATGGAGCTGCCTGCTTCCTGTGCAAAACGGCTCAGTACATAATGACAATGGCTTAGGGAACAGCTGGTCAATGATGGGGGCGGGGGGGTTCTGGGCAGTGCAGAGGGATCAGCCCTATTCTCATTTGTACAAGGAAAGACTAGAAGCAATGGGATGAAACTGAAAGGGAGGAGACAGATTAGATATTAGAAAAAACTTTGACAGTGAGGGTGATCAATGAGTGGAACAGGTTACCACGGGAGGTGGTGAGTTCTCTTTCAATGGAAGTGTTCAAACAAAAGCTGGACAGAAATCAGCTTGGGGTTATTTACTGATTCCTGCACTGAGCAGGGGGTTGGATCCGATGACCCTGGAGGTCCCTTCCAACTCTATCATTCTATGATTCCATGACCCCAGCTGATTCGCTTTTGATGATCTATTTGAGGATATGTCATTAATAGCTAGAAGTGGGAGAGTTTCTGTTTCTGTATACTGTCCAGAGGCTTAGACAACGCAGTCCATTAGTTGGCTGCAGTGGTCATATACTGGGGAAGACCATCAGAGGATCTGTACTGCATTGGTTGAGAATTGGAAAGATGAGTAGTGTTTATGGGGCTGGTTTCAATTTTTTCGGAAATTGGATAACCCATTTAACATCAAAGAAGAATGGAGAGCATTGCAATAGAATCTAATACCCAAATGCTCCTGTTCCTTGTATTTTTAGTAGAGCACTGCCACCCTTTACAGCTCATACAGTCTGTCAATGGAGAGGGGGCAAAAACTTTTTAGCAGCCCCCTGATCTTACCATTTGCAAAATAAACTGCTTTCTAGTATCATCCAAATCTTATAATGGAGCCATATAGCTAATATAATTACATCATATCAGGAAAGAGAAAACGACTGAAGGGTTAGCAGTGGTAAAAGCTTGAAACACATTTGGATACAAGGAACACATCATACGAATGTCTTGCATATCACATTACTGCAATTATAAAAGGCTTGTTCCCTTTAATATGGTCCCTTGACCTCTCAGCAGCTTTTAATATCTTTATATGCAACAATAGGAGGTGGATTTTTATATTTCCAATGCAAACCCTATTAAATTAGTTTATGGTATACAATGGCTTGTAGCTTGTATTAGGTTTCGGTGGTGTGCTGTGGTCTTCAGGAAATGGTTTTCTGTATAAAAATATTTACTGTCCTTTAGTGCCAAATTACAGTAAAGCAAAATAGGCCACTGCACAGAGGCTCCATCACCTGCATCCAAACAGCATGGGTTTAATGATTGGGGTTGATAGTCCTTATGGGTAACTACAATGTAATAGAAAGTTGTGTAATCCAGTCATCTATCTTTCTTATTGTTCTATGTAGACACATGCAAACATTGTTTTTACCTATACTTGTCTATCTTGGGAGAAGGAATACAATCCTCTTTCCCCAGACCTGATGAAGGCCCCAGTTTGCTGCCAAAACGCACATCTAAAATAAAACTATTATGTTCATGCAGGGCTTATTTATGTATGCCTACATACACGTAATTAAGATGCCCTAGAAGTACCAAACATTATGTCCACGCAGGGCTTATACTTAGGCAGCCTGCATGGGTGCCAATATCATGTCCAAACAGGACAGTAAATTTTCAGGAATGGAAACATACCAAACATACACATACCAAGACATATACATTTAATTAATACAAATGGGGATAACAGAATATGATATATAATCCTGGTTTTTATAGGTGCAGAGAGCCCTGCCTACAAATGGAATAATCGCCACGATAGGGGCAACCCCACGTCAGGAACCCAGAGTGACCATCTTTCCTTAGGTGCAGCAGGGAGCAGTGACAAAGTTGCTACACCATATAAAACCACAGAACAGGGAGCAAGTTGTTACAATACTCTAGCTCTAGTAGTTCACAGACTGACTTAGATAGATAAGCAAGACAGCAACGGATGTAGCTGACAAGACCTCAAACACCATAAGGCAAAAGTCTCTGGACAGTAATACATCAGACTTCAGGCTAGAAGTCAGATAGCAGTGAGACGAGAGAAGATACAGGTGTCCAACAACCCATCAGAAAGAGTTCAGACAGGACAGGGTTCAGGCGCTCGACAACCCAGTGGATGGAGTTCAGGCAAGACAGAGTTCAGAACATAATTCAGACATGACATAAACATAAACAGATAGCAGGTATGAACAGAACTAGATCCAGACAAGAGCAAACAGAGAGAAAGAGACCTGACCTGCATGCATGCTCAAATCCAAATGGTTTCAGGACAATAACTGGCACCCTCTGAGAGGAGGGGCTGGGTGAAAGTGTGTAGACCCATGGTGATTGGCTCGTTGGGCTAATTCATTCCACAGCCAGCCAAGTCAACCATTGGAGTTGTGCTTATGTTAGTGTGTATGTTTCCACAGTAGCCAGGAGCACAAGCTGTCACACCATGACAAAAGCCCTTTTGTCTTAAATATGTTGCACTAGTTTTTAAAAATGCATCTAAATCTGTTTAAATAGTACATATAAGGGTACATAACCATCCTCTTCTCCCCCTCCCCACCTCCCCCCAGGAATCTAGCACTGCAGCCCCACAGTCTTCTTGGTCTTTGCTTTCAAATGGATATCATTTGACTCCTGCAGCCAACCAGAGGCTGTAGGTGGCCCTGACTATCGGTCTAAGAAAAAATCACTTGTGTGAATAAACCTATTTAAATGAATGGGTTCTTGTCCTAAATGAGTTCTGTCCATCTCTGAATAAGACGGAGCTCACACTGGTAAGTCCCCCATACACCTTCAGGGCAAAAACATATGGGCACATGTGCTAATATGCTGGCCTCTACGGAGCGTATTAGTGCATGAAGCAAAGTTTTGGGGTTTTTTTGGGACTATTCAAATTCCATAGGTATTGCGTGCCAGTTTGAAAAAAAAGGGGGAAGATAGTTCTTGCCCTAAAAAAACTATGTGCGGGAAAGATATGGCAAGTCCTATCTTTCCTCGCGTGTACTATTAACGTGCGAGAATCTTGACAGTAAAAACAAAACCATTGAAATCAATGGTTTTGTTTGGCCCCGTTATGGTGCCATGATTACGCCCATCTGTTTAAACCCCCATGCTGGTGTATCGGGTACCTGGACTGCTACACTTTTGCGTCTGCCACCATTGTACACTCATGATTACAACACATTGATGAGGGGCAAGCATGGAATCTGGCTTGGCTTTCAATTCCCAGTCATTATTACAAAGCTTGTATAAGGAGTCTAACATTGATTTGAAGGAATGCTGCCCTCCAATAGGTGGCGCTGCAGAGGTATTGTTCCATCTCCCTTATTTGCATATTACCCAGAGGAGCATGAATGGCCTATTAAGTCTCCTCATTCACTGCTCTCCCTAAGTTGAAAAGATAGCGTATCTGACCCACATCACAGACCTCTCACTAGCAAAGCCAGAAACCTACTGCACACCGATGAGGGAAAACACCCCGAAACAGCTGTCTGTGTATGGAATCTGGCTTAGCTTTCAATTCCCAGTCATTGTTACAAGGCTTGTATAAATAGTCTAACATTGACTTCCAGCAATGCTGCCTTCCAATAGGTGGCACTGCTGCGGTATTGTTCCATCTCCCTTATTTGCATTGATCTACAGCAAATGACAGACTCCATTGCCTACAGAACAAGATGGAGCAAATTAGTACAGAAAATGTATGAAAATGCTATATTCAGCTGCTGACAATTAATACAAACCCCCTGTATCTGGCGTACTTTTCTCACCGTGGCTTCCCTTTCCCCAATAGTCCACTTGATGTTACCGCAACAGTCATCGCAATATTCACAAAGCGCCATATAACGGCTGCTATACCGTTCGCCGTAGATGTGTATTTATACTAAAACTAATTCCCCACTCCAAACGAGAGCTGAGAGTTTAAACAGGCATGAATGTAACATTACAAGCAACAATTACAGAGTTTCCTTTGTACATTCGCAGCTATAAACTGATTACTTAAAAAATTACCTTTTGTTGATTTTAGAAAATCTCGGTTTCATTTTAAGCATAATTTTTTGGAACGGGGATTGGCACAAGAATCAGGCAGCTCAAGTAAACTCGAAAAGTGCGGTCACTGGAGGATTGTAATTTATTGAGACTTCTTGCCCTACTGTACACTCAGTGCTGCTATTTGAGTGTAATGGATGGAACAGATGTTTGACACCGCTGCACCTCTCCATAACTTCACTCTTCAGAAACAGTTTTACAAGTACTAGCTTGCATTGGTTCCCATTCGGCACAGGAAACTGAGGTCATTCTGAAACATGAGTCTTAGGCAGGGGCCTGAACTCATGTGCATTGCAGCTGGGGCTACATCTTCGAAGCACGTTAGCAATTTATGAAACAGTCATAATTTTCAACTTATGGACAAAAGAATAAAAGTGTTGGCACCATTATTGTAACATTTGTGAGGAGGGGGAAATATATGAGCCTAATGCCGGTTGTGCACATGAAGGGTCGGGTCAGGAGAAGTGGCTTTAAACTTTAATTGTATTAATTGAATTAACTGTTATTGCTCACACGTGCGGTTTAATCAGGCGATGTCAAATGATGAAGTCCAAGTATTCCAAACAGATGCTCGGGCTAGGTGGAGCGAATAATAATTAAAGCAAGACTATATCATTATTATTATACCTTAAGGGGGAATTCTGGGGACATTAAAGGGGTTGTAGTAGAATTACCAGATATTCCTTATCCCCAGATTGGTGGGGGTCTTGCCACTGAGACCAAGCTCAATCCCAAGAACAGGGGTCCTGTGTCGTCCTCACTGCAGGGTTACTGCACCCCTTACAGTGAAGAGGAGACCAAATGGGGCAATAGTTGGGCAAGTGCACTGCCGCGCCATTCATTTTTAATGGAACTGCGGAGATAGCTTAGCGGCATGCACTTAAGTATTTCCGTCAGCCCCAATTAAATGAATTGAGCTCCATCTGCACTTCATTAATTTTGACTTTACTGTGGGGGAAAGGCATCCCCACAGGGATGGGTAGAGGGGTCACAGGATTCCCGCTCTAAGGATCGGTGGAGTCTTAGCAGTGAAACCGTCATTAATCCCCAAGTTATCTCCCTTTGCATAGGGGATAACCTGTAATTCTGGTGCAACCACTTTTAAGTTACCCTCTATCTGCAGGATAGGGGATGACTAGCTAATCGGTGGGAGTCCAACCACTGGGATCCCCACAATTGTCAGAGCAGGGGCCCTATATTCCCCGAGAGACTGGCAAAATAAAAGAAGTGGCAGTGTGCGTGTTTGGACACTGCTTCAATTGTTTCAATGAGAGCAATGGAGATTGTCAAGTGCTTGAACTCAGCTATTTTCAGCCCTTCCATTGAAATGAATGGAGAGATGGCCAAGCAATGCTGCTCTATTCATTTTGCAGGACTCTTGAGTGACATGGGACTCCTATTCTGGTGACTGGCAGAGGTCCCAGTGGTCGGACTCTGCCGATCAGCTAGTTATCCCGTATCCTGTAGATAGCAAATAACTTAGTAACCAGAATTCCCCTTTAACCTAGTACAAAATGTCATTCAAAGATGGACTTCTGCTGTCATCCACCACTAGGAGGAGCTTAGAAGTTGACTGTTTACTGTTTTTCATTATTGAGTTCAATGTATAAGTTACAGCAGCTTGAATTTTAGCATCGAGCCTCTGATTTTGGGGCAAAATTCTGCCCCAGTACCAGAGAGGCGAGGGTTATACTACCTGCAGTGGTTCTTGTCTGCTGATGCAGACTGAAGAGTATCAGTATATGCGCAGTACATTCAAATGCAAGGATGGTTAACCAATAGTGGCATCATTGTTACTGATGTGTCTGTACACAGAGCTGCAAAGGCTCATGAGATTGTGTACATCAGCCGACGTGCCATGAGGGAATGTGATCATAGTCAGGTTAAGTAAAAAGGAGGATATTTTTAATAAGCCAGTTGGAAAGTTGCTTAATATAACAAGCAGAAATGAGCAAACTTCTGAAAATTAAAGTTTGTCCAGTTCACTGAATTTCAGAATAAAGTTTGGTTCGGTCTGAATTAGTTCGAACTGCACCTTCACCAATAAGAACGATCCTGGCCAAAAGATGGTCGCTCTTCTCTTGTGGTTCAGCCGTTAGCACTGTTGTCTTGCAGTGCTGTGGTCCTATATGTAAATCTGACAACATTTGCATGGGGTTTGTGTGTTTCGTAATAATCACTTTTATTCATCTCATAGTAACATAGTAACATAGTTCATAAGGCAGAATGAAGACAATGTCCATCTAGTGCAGCCTGTTTATCCTCCTGTGTTGTTGATCCAGAGGAAGGCAAAAAACCCCAAGAGCAGAAGCCAATTAGCCCTTTTGGGGAAAAAATTCCTTCCCGACTCCATGCAGATGTTTTCCTTGGTCAGATTTAAACCTAGAACCCCAACATTACAAGGCAGCAGTGCTGACCATTGAGCTTCTTCTTCCTTCCTTCTCAGTATATGTATGAACTATATAAATAAAGGTGATAATTATGAAAAAGAAACCCACACAAACACAGGGAGAACATACAAACTCCATGCAGATGTAGTCCTGGCCCAAATATGAACCTAGGACCCCAGCACTGCAAAGCAACAATGCTAACCACTAAGCTGCCATGCCTGCCTCCTCCTTCGGCCAAGACAAACCACCTAAGGTTCACCATGAACCAATCTTTTAGCAAAGTTTGACCCCAAACAATTCACTCAACACCAATAATGAGGAATAAACACTAGTTTTGGACAAGCCCATTAATTTGGCTTCTGATTACCCCTACTTGAGCTAGGCTAGCTTTTCGCTCTCTCATTCGGCTCCATTATGTCTGTACATTTTGGCCTTGCTTGGCCATTGCTCCCAGTGACCACCGACTCCTACAAATTCCCCATCTTGCTTTGTAAATACTCTATCCAGAGAATTAACTAACAGGCAACCAATGCGCACGGAAGTCCTTGGATCAACAAGACCCTAAATGTAGTCATGGTTGAAGGGGTGCTATAGGTAAAAAGTTCAGTCCCAGTTTAATTCTTTCTTGGCATAACTCCGATTCACAATTGGGGAATTTGCAGAATCTCGTTTGTGCAGCCTTTAGAACAAGTGCTTCCAGTCCTTGACATATGTTCTATTTTAAATCCTATGTAAAGTTTAATTGTTGAGTAATTCAAGGCATATTTGTGGAAATGTGGTTAATGTGCGGCTACTTTCACAAGCCCCTCGACTACAGTGGTCATTGATGAGCATTGGAAGAAAAATATGTGTAAGAACGTAAACTACACTAAATAAGTGGATGCTAATTCCACATGACCACCGCGTTATAACAGTTACAATTTTACTGTTTATAATGCAATATATCACCCTTTCCTTCCTCTAAGCCATAAACTCTGAGACCCGCATACCACCACGATCAGTCACTGGACTGCAGCGAGAGTCAGTATGTCGATTTGCTCCCCTTCAGTTCTAACAGTGGTCTGGTTGTTCCTTAATGCCTCACATGTTGCTTTTATCCATAGGGGTTGATGTATTACAAGATCCTGTTCCGCACTTTAAGCTTCTTGACAGATTCTCATTCAACGTTCAGCCTCAGGAAAGGATCAGTTTTATTTGTTGAACTTTTACACCAGGTCTCAATCAATCATTGACAAATTTGGGGTTATCTTTTCTTTTTCTTTCCCTTCTCGATTAAATGTTCCATAAAAATGAGCTTAGTAAATACGGTCTGGTCATAAATTACACCGGTAGGGTTATTCCAGTAGATACAGTATTTAATATGCATAATATTATGATAATCATTGCACTTTAGTCATTTTAATGATCACTTGCAAAATATACACTGAATGGCCACTTTATTAGAGGCCCTTTCACGATTGGAACTTCACTGTATGGAAATTGCGCCCGTGACCTCGGAGTGCAACATAAAGTCATGTGACATATTTTCTGTGGATCAGTTTCAGTGTGAATCCACATTAGATGGGAAAATCCAGTGACTGAATGACTTCCAAAGAGGTCTGGTCATCGGTGTTAGAGTAAGTGGGGCCGGGATTTCAAAGCCAACATTGTGGGGTTTTCTCATGTAACAGTGTGGAGAGTATACTAAGAATGTTGTAAGGAGGTAGCCCAGATTCCATTTTGTTCTGTAATGAGCTGTTATGATTCCTATAGTTATGTAATTTGGATGGTGTAAGGGCGACCTCTACTGGCAAATGATTACTGTAGCCTGTGTATTTCTCTGTGGAGTGTTGTATATTACTTCCCAGAGGTCAGGTGGGGAGATCTGGTGGACCTGAGATCACAGAGAGCTGCAAGTTGAAAAGTAATTCCAGTGGTACTCCTCCATTTGGCAGTCAGCTACCTGCATGGTGAGAGGATGCATCTATATGCACTCCTCAGTCAGTAAGTAACGGCCATTTTTCTGTGATTGTTTTAAATTTTTTATTTCCCCTTCTGTAATGCATTTATATTAGTGTAGGGACCCACTACAACGCAAGGAACCGTGAAGTGGTTAGTGGGCTCATGTATCTTGGCCAACATCCAACCAATGCCTTGCATTTATTATCTATCATTCACATGCAGTGTGGCATTAAGACTCCAGGGGGAGCCCAGGGTAGCAGTACATGGCGTCATTAATAGGTTGCTGGTCTGCATGGTGAACTACATATATCAGAATGGTCTGACACCCTGTATCCACTATGTGTGGGAATAGACACCAAGCAGCCACCCCCCTCTATATTAACAGGCAGTTGTTTTTAATTTTTTATTTCCCCTTCTGTGATGTAAGCCTTAAGATAGATTGCATTGCTGGGAGAGATAGCTGCTAAAAAAGTCGGCGTGAGGAGCTGTGGAGGACATGTCTTTGCCTGAAAGAGAGGAACAGTGGCACAAGAAAAGAGGCAGACGGTGATTGACAAGCACACCTCCATAATGCATGAGAAACCAATGTCGCTAAGAGAACATCGTACCTTGATTCCTGTGTCGTCTACCCCTACTGCGACATGATCAAAGAAAACATTCACCAAATAGGGATCCTGTGGATATAAACAACTCATTGACAAAAGGGGTCGAGGAGGATATCAAGAATTGTTCTGACGAACAGACGCTGTACAATCAAGCAAATTGCAGAAAATTATAATGCTGGTGATTCAACTAATGTATCTGAATGCACAACTTGTCATTCCTTTAGCACGGATGGGCAATAACAGCAGGTAACCAGTTTCATAACATTGCTGTCTAAGAGAAACCGAGAATTGAGGAAAAGCATCCAGCAAAAGAGGATCCTGGGGATGTACACAACTGATCGATAAAAGGGGTCAGAGGACGCGAACTAATGAATAAGCGGTGCACAGTCAAATAAATTGCAATCGGATACAAAGCTGGTGCTGTAACTAATGTGCTCAAATGCATAACTCATCATTACTCAATGTGAATGGTCTATAACAGCAGATAACAAGTTCCAGCATGCTTGCTGTCTAAGAGAAACATAAAGGTGAGACTCCAACGGGCAAATGAGCACAAAAATTGGATCTCTTAGCAGTGGAAAAACATCTTCTGGTCAGATGAATCCAAGTTTCTGTTGCACCATGTGGATCAGATGGTCAGAATTTGGCAGAAGAAGCATGAATTGATGACTCCTTCCTTTCAGCCGTTCCATCCAATTTGTGGCAACTACAAGATTCAATCCTGTCATGGGCTAATATTCCTCTAGAATGATGTTCCATTTAATTGCATTATGATTTTAACAAAGGACATTTCAATAACAAGATTTGACTATTTATTAGTATTATATCACCAGCGTTTAGGGGGCACTTACTAATATAATAATATATAGTGAAAGGGATTGCTTCAGCACTGGACAATGGTTGACGATTAGATGAAGGGTGGACTGGTGTTGGCGGCATTAGCACTTCATTTGATGTGATATCACGTTCAGGAGATGCGAATATTGTGGTGAAGAACTATGCTTCAATGTTGTTGGTCAATATGCACCGCCAGCTGTGTATCTGTACATTTGTAAGGTGTCATTTATTGTAGTCACCACACAGGTGTGCAGCAGTCTGACAGCAAGCTACAAACTGCCAGACTGAGTACTGCTGTATCCATAACAACTGAGGTCGCAGTGCTTTGTGGGGGATGTAGTTCGCCCATAATTCCTCATTCAGCTCAGAGATGATGTGACTGATCGCATAACGGTGACATCATTACTGGCCCTGTCAGCACAAAAGCTATGTATGTGTAAATTTGTGAGATGTCATTTATTGGAGTCTCTGCACAGGTGTGCATCAGGCTCACAACCAGGTACAAACTTCCAGACTGAGTACTGCTGTATCCATAGCAACTGAGGCTGCAGGTGGTTGTGGGAGATGCCTCATTCAGTGCACAAGGAGAATAAAGGACCTGTGATGATGTCACCATCATGTGATCAGGATGCAGAGCTAAGAGACGGTAACGGATTACATGATGTGACATCATCACACAGCACACATGGACTGATGGACAAGTGGTCATTAACACTTGATAAGCTATTCATTTACCAAGTCATAAGAAACAGTGCTTAGTGGCAAAGTCATCTCCAGATGTGGTCTCCGGTTGGATCCTTGGAGCCAAACACCACTGGAGGATCCTCTTGTAGGCTAGTTCATTAGGTGACACAGTCAAACTCTCAAAATCCATGCATGGAAAACTCCATTCATTTAGCATTCAATTGAATACTAAAATCCATTGCTAAATCTGTGCCAAAAATAGGCTGTGTGAAATGGGGCCTTCTACAAAGCCCAGATTTCATTGCTCAGTTTGGGATTTCAAACCAACTACCAGTTAGTCCATAATGTTAATCATCCGGAAATGTGTGTTAGATGACCCTAGACAGTGGAGGTCCTGGGGCTTCACCTTTTTTCCCCTTTTACTAATGTTAAGTATGAGATTAAAAAAAAAGAAGGCAAAACAGTTGTTGAGACCTGGATGAGTCCAATTCAAGCTGTAGATTTGCAGTAGCTAGAAAGGAAACCCAGCTACTGGCTACTGGCCTAGTACCATTGGTGGACCAAAGATCTTGTTAGCGTCAAGACATAGAGCAAAGCTAGAAAAATACTAGAGCATTGGCACTACCTAGCAGTTGTAATATAAAGAGAGGAGCAGCGCCATATGTTCAGAACTGAGAGTAGCTTTATTGAAAACCAGAAGGTAACTCATTGTAGGATAAATGTCTTCATTAAACAGCCTTTCTGATCTGCCCTAATCTCTGTGATACTTGGTCATGATCTTCCTACATTTGAAACTACAAGAAATTGATTCATTATCAAAAAATCCCATCCACTGTCTGATGAAGAGGTATGAACCTCGAAACGTGTTAATTTCTGGTTTTAAACTAAACTACTTAGAGTTTCAAACATTTAGCACTGTTTTATATCTTTATATCCCAACCACTAGGTCATACTAGTGTTACCTATCTTTGAACTTTGAGATAAAGTCCTAGAAAGAATGCAACCCAATGTCCCAGTGTTTTAAGACAGTTACAATGACTACTATGCCCCATGTCATGGTTCCATATTTATGACCCTTATTTATTATGTTATGCTTGGAAGGAATGTGCCATTTGACTTGGATCTTTCCATTAAAGAATGCCATGTTGTACATACTTAGGCTTTTATTTAGATGTAACTATATAATTTAGTTACTACCAATGTCAAAATAGTCCCAAGTGGGTAAGAAACACCATGTAACTCTGCTAATCACCCTCAATACATTTAAATACTCTGTAATTGGAACCCTAACTATCTATAAGGGATGTCATATTTTTCCTCCAGACATGTTTATTTCCCTTATACATCTGCTGGCAGATTAACTACACTTCCCATTGATTTTATCTAAATAGCCAACGCATTTTGAATATATATTTTGTGTTATTCCGTAGCGATTCTCAGCTGTAAATTCGAGTGAACATTGTGTCAGTTGTGTTGCAGACAGATTGGGTTTCAAAAATGGAACATTAGTTCAACATGATTTTTTTTTGGCGTTGATATATGATCTTCATTGCGAATTTGTGTCAAGTAAAGATTAATACAGTCACCATATGGGGAAGTGTATTTAAAAAGAATGATGGATTTGACACATCGGTAAATGTTTCTGGGGCATTATTCTGTTTGTTAAATGGAGATCAATAGAAATAAAAGTGTTGCCATTCATCCCATCATAGGAGCTGGAGTGTTCCATAGGGCATTGATGGCAAATGCTAAAGTTTTAATTTTAAAGGGAATGTGCGTATTCTCAGAAAATAGTCTGTAGTTTGAATCAACTTTTTATTTTACATATATGTGATGTGTAAAAAAACAAAAATTCATGTATTATAGGGGTTGTACCAAGATTACAACTGTTATGGCTACTGGTCATGATGACCGGCGGCATTCCCTATCTTCTCCTGTGATTGGGCGTGGCCAGCACCATGTCCCATGTGTCATGTGGCAGACCATACATATTCTGTCAGTTTCCTGGTCACTATAGCGTGCAGAACACACCCAGATTTCCAGTCCCCAACCAATCCTGACAGGTCCTGAGCTATTTAGAGATAGTCCACCCATCGGCAAGTTACTGAGAAATCAGTTTCCATACGGTAGGTTTAAAGTTGTTTCTGTCCGATTCCCTTGGTAGGCCATATGATCTGTACCTGAACCACCCAGCTTTCCTGACTTCTCTAGTCTTGACTTTGGTTTGTATCTGACAACTCTTTCCTTGTCTGATGCTCCCCTGGCTTTTGGTCTGAACTACATTTTGAAAGTATTCTTCTTGCCCTGACTCTGGCTCTGCTCTAAGACTATATCCCTGTCTATACCCTCTAGTACTACATTATGGAAAACCTGGCCAAGGGCATCACCTACCTTTTAACTGAGACTATTTGTAGTGTAACGGACCGGGAGGCCCTGCAGCAAAGACTAGATCCTAATTGGTGGGGTGCAAGAATAAAAACTGGGGCACTCCAGGTACTGCCCCTGAATCTAGCCACAAGTCAAATCAGTTCTGACGCACAACAAATCTACATCTGCTGCCGTGACAATAACTTATCCGGTTGTCCCGGGTCTCGTGTGCCCCAGATGAATGGACTGGTGGATAAGTATCTGTACTGCCTCTCCATTAATCTCTACTGGGCTGCTGGAAATAGTGGATTACTTGGCTTTCTCAAGCAGTCCCATAAAGATGAAGTAGGTAGCAATGCGTATGCTCAAATGCCACTACATTTATACTGCGGACAAGGCACCCCATTCTCGTGATCACTGTAGACCTAACGGTTGGACCCTCACTGATAAGACACTTATTGCCTATCCTGTAGTTAGGAGATGAGTTTGGGCTCGTTCACATCAGTGCTCAGGGGCTCAATTTGGGAAACATAAAAATGATCTTCCCTGGCGGAACAGATTCCATCTCATGACGGAAACAAACAACACTGAACAAGCCTCAATGTCTATAATGGGGTCTGTTTGCTTTATAGCTAGCTGGGCTTCTGGCTTTTAACAGGACATACTAGCTCAGAATGCTGCACTATTTAATCCTATTTTTAAATAGAATTCAATGATGGAATCTTCGAAGCTGATGTGATCTAGCTCTTGTAATCTTGGCACAACCCCTTTAACGCCATCCCTTATATACACTCTCTCATCTCCCTCTACCACCCTAACTGTGCTCTCTATTCTGGTAATGAACTTAGTATACGTTCCTCCATCATCCAAAAACTCCTAGCCCATTTCCGTTTTTTTCTGAGCTGCACCAGGTCCCTGGAATGTGCTACCTTAAAAAATCAGGTTAATCACTAATATCCACAGTCTTAAAAAGGGGTTTTTCTAGAAGTATTCCTTGAGGGCTTATCTTTAGAACAGGGCATCAATGTGTGATCAGTACTGGTCGGACGGCAGGTTAGCTTCCCCGACTTTGGCTTGCTTGCACATATGGCTACAGCTGAGTCCATAAAAAATAAGGTCGTACATTCCCTTTAAGAGAAACAATGAGGCTATAATGTAAAACAGCAGGTCTACTGGGTGAGAATATGCAATGATCTAAAGTCTGGTGACTGGACAATTATAATGCTTGTTGAGACACGTGTTTACAAGCGAGATACTGTATCTCATGATAGCAATTTATGTTAATTTACACCGGATACAGATGTGCAGAGAACATACAAGAACTTACATGCTCTTTCCTATGGAGACATCATAATACATGATCTAATAGCTTTATTTTCCCATCTTTCCATGAATATCGTCTTATTACCATTTACATTCTCTAATCGGCCGTCCTTGCTTTGTAAGTCCACCGTTCACGTTTCCATATTTCTCAATGAGGCAAGTATCTGTTCAGTGCAAGTAAAGAAAATTTATATCAAGTCTGATTCATGATGGCTTCACTATCGCCCTGCAGGCTGTGATGGATTAAAGCCCTGAAGCCAGAAATTATGAGGAACTTATTTTGACCATCGATTTACTCCTAACTTGATGATAAGAAGAAAAAAAATGTAACCTCCACTGCCAAAAAAAAGGATTTATTAACAGAATCAACATATAAGTAATGTGCTAGTAACTGCAGAATTAATTTAGAATTCAGGGTGTCATTAATTTTTTTAGGTCAGAAAGGGTATCATTTCTCCTTATGGAGAGCACCTAAAAGATATAAGGAGACTTATAAGGTCATCCCTACTCATCTGGGAAATATGTAAATTGGAAGATTGAACAATGCCTCTACGGCGCCACCTATTAGAAAGTAGCATTCCTGCAAGTCAATGTTAGACCTATTAACAAGCCTTGTAACAATGACAGGCTTGTTAATAGGCCTGACAATAGCCAAAGCCAGAATCTTTAATCTTCTCTAGAAGTAAAGGATAACCATGTACAGGCATATTGTTTCAGGGTGATTGCTCCTCATCAGCATAGAACAGGTTGCTAGCTTGACTGGGTAAAGCACCTATAATGTGGGTCAGGAAAGGTATAATTTTTCCTTAGCGAGAGCACCTAAAAGGTGTGATGAGACTTATAAGGCCATGCATACTCCTCTGGGAAATATGCCTCTATATATGGAACAATACCTCTATAATGTCACCTATTGGAAGGCAGCTTTTGTGCAAATCAAAAAGTTAAAAGGTAGGACATTAACTTGCAGGAATGCTGCCTGCCAATAGGTGGCATTATAGAGGCATATATACAGGCATATTTCCCAGAGGAGCATGGGTAGCCTTATAAGTCCCCTCACAACTTCTAGGTAAGATCCACAAGGTGAAATTATACCCTTTCTGACCCACATCTATAGGCCTCTCACTAGCCAACCCAACAACCTACTGTACACTGCTGAGGGTCACTACCCTGAAACAGTCTATCTGTACATGGTGATCTTTTTTCCTTATGGAGAAGACTCTGACTTTGGCTTATATACCCAGTCATTGTTACAAGGCTTATTAAAAGGCCAGACATTGACCTGTAGGAATTCTGCCTTCCGGTAGGTAGCGCTGTAGAGGCATTGCTCCATTCTCATACTTGCATTATGATTCTTAGCATTTTACTTGTGTTTTTGGAGTAAACTGTACCAAAATAAATAACAAATTGTGGATTTTGCAAAAAAATTGTCACTTTTCTCATCGCGAATTTTGAAAAATGACAAAAATTGGGCATGGTCTACCGGAAGTGAGCGCGGTTCACAAGACATAGGTGTGTTCTAAAAGAAGGGGGTGGTCTCTGAGATTTAGTCAAATTTATTAAGTCGTAAGGCAGAAAATAGAGCAAATTTTGGCTCAAATCTTTACCCATTCATAAGAGGCTTTGATTTAATTTCCAGCTTCTTAGTCAGCGTCAAGTGCACTAAACTTATTAACATGTGTACACCATTTAATACATTTTGTGCAAATCAATCCAAGTTTTTTTTTCTTAGACTCGTAAAAAATGTCAGTCTTAAATAGGACCTATCATTTCCTCATACCAGCAGGACCAGCTGCATAGCTTTGCAGCCTCCGTAGCTCATAATAACATAGTATGTAAGGCCAAAAAAAGGTATATATCCATCCAGTTCAGCCTATTACCCCCCACCCCCCCAATGTTGATCTAGAGGAAGGCAAAAATCAACCCTCTGAGGTAGAAGCCAATTTCCCCATTAAGAGAAAAAAATTTCTTCCTGACTCCAATCTGGCAATCTGAATAATCCGGGGAACAATAACCCTTCTGCAGTTATTAGTCATTATAACATATAATATTGTATCACTCAAGAAAGACGTCCAGGACCCTTTTAAACTCTTGAATTCACCATCACCACGCCCTCCGGCAGAGAGTTCCATAGTCTCACTGCTCTTACAGTAAAGAACCCCCTTCTATGTCGGTGTAGAAACCTTCTTTCCTCTAGACGTAGAGAGCGCCCCCTTGTTACAGTCACAATTCTGGGTATAAATTGATGATGGCATTGCCACCTGATATATTTATACATAGTTATTAGGTCGCCCCTCAGCTGTCTTTTTTCTAAACTAAATAATCACAATTTTGATACGCTCTCTGGGTATTGTAGTCCGCCCATTCCATTTATTACTTTAGTTTCCGGCCTTTGTACCTGCTCAAACTCTGATATGTCCTTCTTGAGTACCGAGGCCCAAAACTATACACAAAATTTCATGTGTGACTCAAACCAATGCCTTTTTTATTGGCACTCCTCCCACTCCATCTGGGCTCTACTTAAATTTAGAACCTGATACTGTAAATGTGCTAAGTGAGTGGTCTCCACTGCCCATTGTCAATAAAGTCAGGCATCGCCCATTAACCACTTAAGTACCAGACTTTTTTTAAATCTTCATTTACGTTTTTTCCTACCCACTCTAAAAAAAAAAATCATAACTAGTAGTACTTTTCAATGGTACTATTTAATATACCATTTACTGCACTTGAAAACTTTAAAAAATTTCTAAGTGACAAAAAAGGAAAAAAGAGCGTGATTCTGCTTACTTTGGGGAGTCTTGTTTTTACAGTGTTCAAACTGCAGCAAAAGTGACATGAAAACTTTATTCTGTGGGTCAGAACAATAACAAAGATACCAAATTTATATGTGTTTTTTTTGCTGTACTACATTTAAAAAAACTAATTTCTCCGGGGAAAAAAAACGAATTCTGTCGCCATCTGATGGCCATCATTTTTTAAAATTTTTCATTGACATAGTTGTGTGGAGACTCATATCCTGCAGGAAATCCTTTTGTTTCTATTAGTACTATTTTGAGCACATGCAACTTTTTGATTGCTTTTTAGTACTTTTTTTTTTGTTACGGGGTGACCAAAAAAAGTGCAATTCTGGTGTTGTGTATTTTTTTTCTGGCATCATTCACTGTGCAGGACAAATAATGTATTACTTTGCTGGATCTGACTTTTAGGGATGCAATTATACCAAATATGTTTCTTGATAGGCAATCAGCCATGGCAGTGCTGGGAGTCTTTAGAAGGCCCCAGGCTGCCATGGCAACTGATCGGCACCTTGTAGTCACAGGGGGTTCATTTGGGACCCTGAATTTCGGTCAGTGGTTTTAAATGCTGCAATCAGAAATGGAATAAGCAATTAAAGGGTGTTGCCAGCAAGTTGCCGGCATTGTATGGAATAGGTTCGGATCCCAATTCCCATTTGTACAAACCTTGAACGCACAAGACAATACAGTGACTGCATACAGGACAAAAACTAAAAGCCAGGATGAGATCTCATCGTCACACAATTAGAGAGGGAAAGACTAAGTTATCTGTGGCAAAGCATTTCTGAGGTCACAGACACAACATAGAGCAGATAAGAGTTATACTGGAGGGCAACTTGAAGTCGGAGCATCACAGAAGAATTTGGGAGCATAAATTTATGGCCATTTTAGATACCCTCAAGAATAGAATGAACCTCGGAGCAGGGTTCTTGCATCAGTGGAGAATATGAAAAGTCTGAAGGAGGTCAAGAGGGCGGTCCTTAAGGAGAACACTCAGGGGGTGTCTAGAGACCTTCAGGGTGCTATTCCCAATCATTGTTTTACAGACTTTATAAAAATTCATACATTGATTTGAAGGAATGCTGCCATCCAGAAGGTGGCGCTGCAGAGGTATTGTTCCATGTTTCTTGTTTGCAGGACTTAACGAGAGATTTCACATTCCTTGTCACTGTACTAATTATTTACTGTTATGGTCATCCCTCACTGATATTTATCTAAATGCTATTAATCCCAACTAGAGATGAGCGGGCACCCAAATGATCGGGTCCGCGTTATTCGAGTCGAGCTTTTCATGAAATTCGAGAGCTCTACTCGAGTAACGAACCCCATTGACTACAATGGGAGACTCAAGCATTTTTGTATGCGGGACGCCGGGTCCCGAGCTTTTTTTTTTTCTAGGTTCGTTCTCTCTCTTTCTCTCCCCCTGTCTGCCAGCCCAAAAATTTGCCATTGGCGCGCACGCTGCATCGCAGCGGGGACGGACCAAAACAGGCACGTCACAGTGGGGAGGAGCCAAAAACTGGGGCGGGACGCTCATTCGAGTAAGGAGCACCATTGAGTACGCTAATACTCGAACGAGCATCAATCTCGACAGAGTATGCTCGCTCAACTCTAATTCCAACATGTCTTTGCCCTCTCACCCTCTGTCTCTGGCATTTATCTAGTGCAAATTAAGTTCACCATGCTCATGCCCTCCCATGTGATCATGTGTTATAGTAAATACATCTTTAGATTTGTTCCATTATGCCTGAGGAAGGACCCTGAGAGGCCCAAAAGCTTGCTATAACATCATGAATTTTGGTTAGCCATTAAAAGGTATCGTATCTACAAAATTACTTGGTTTTTCTTACTGAGAACAATCACATTTTGCATGCTTTACTCTGTACTACAGAGCCGTAGGCATTCCCTGTATCACTCCATGTCCCTATGAAACTGAAGGCATACAGTATTATGGAAGGGCCCCAAAGAATCTATATTTGCCCTATTATAGCTCTGTATAGCTCAGAAGTTGCATAACTCCATAATATGAGCACATGGATAAAGCCTTAGGCCAATTTCACACGTCTTTAGTGGCGTTTTTCACAGCATTTTTTTACATTTTAGGTTGAGCTAAAGCTCTACAGACAGATGTCATTTGAAAGTCTACAGTAAAATATAAAAATGTTGATATGCACACCTGCACAGAATTTTGGTTGTGGGGTTTTCAGGGGTCAGAGGCAATGTTATCATACATAGTATGGCGCGATAGTCACAATCCCATACTAACGGCCAACATCGAAGAAAGTGCTGATCCTGACTATTTCTATGGCCGCGGCTTTATTTGTCACATGCATGTCAGCCTCACCTTCGCAGTTGCCTGGGATGACAGTTAAGTGCTGAGAGCCATGCTGGGATGAGCTCATTTTTAACTGATGTTTGTGAATTGTTATTGCGCAACAATACTGTAATCTTATAGAGACACGGAACAGTACATCATGGTTGGTAAAGTCATTTACAAAGAAAAGATCTTTAATGGAACTATGGAAAATTACCAAAAGTGATGCTGGGTGCCGAAATTCTGGCATCAAAAAGTCATTCTGTCTGTTGAATGCCAGAATAGTGCTTTCTCGGTCACCCCCATTTCCAAGAAAAAAATGTAATAAAAAATTATCAAAAAGTCCTATGTACTCCAGAATAGTTCCAGCAGAAACTACAGAACGTCCTGCAAAAAATGAGTCCTCACACAGCTATGGTGCCGAAAAAAAACCAAAACGTTATGGCTGTCAGAAGATGGCGGCAGAAAATAATTTAAAAAAAAATTAAATATCTTTGAAAAAGCATAAAAGTAGTATTGTAAAAAAAAAACTATATACATTTGGTATCATTGTAATCGTACTGACCCATAGGATGAAGTTATCAGGTCATTTTGCTGCAGTTTGTACTAAATCCATTAAAAATGTGGAAACTGTGGTTTCCATTTAAATTCAGTTTTGATATGCATTCCATTTTTTAAAAAAAACGAAAAAAAAAAATGGGTCCATTCAACATGGGAATCAAAATGCTGATCTGAATGAGGCCTTACAAGCTCTATTAGACAGGATTAAAAAAATCTGCCTTTTTAGCCTAACTTTTTTACATTACTTTTACTTAAAGGGGTTGTCCCGCGGCGCGATATCAAAAAATTTTTTTTCTACATACCCCCTCATTGTGCCCCGTTGAAAACAATCCCTTTGTTATTTAAAAAAAAAAATCGCTTACCTGCATCCCCGTTCGGGCAGCTTCTTCTTTTCTTCTTTTAAAGATGGCCGCCGGTCCTTTCCCAAGGTGCACTGCGGTTTTCTCCCATGGTGCACCGCGGGTCTTCTCCCATGGTGCACCGTGGATTATCTTCTACCATGGTGCACCGTGGATTATCTTCTCCTGTCTTGCGTTCCACTGCCGATTACAGCCACCTAATTGGCTGATCGGCACAACGTGACGGAGGCGGAGCTACGATGACGCGGAGAAGAGGGAGGAGCCAGGACGCAGCTCGTGAGCCCGGAGGTACACAGAAGAGGAATCCTTCAGGGCGCAAGCGCGACTGTTCGTGCGACTAAAGAAGCAGCTTTAGTCGGCGCCATGGAGACGGGGACGCCAGCGCCGGAGGGGGTAAGTGTATAACTTCTGTATGGCTCACATTTAATGCACGATGTATATTACAAAGTGCATTAATATGGCCATACAGAAGTGTATAACCCCACTTGCTTTCAAGGGACAACCTCTTTAATTAACGGTCAAAAACGAATCCATATCAGGTATTTCCATCCTCATAATGACCTGCACATTCCAAAAAAAATGGGTGGAATAGTTAACTGTTTTTTTTATGATTATATAGAGAATCGAAAATCCCAAACAATACCATATACATTCCCAACAATGATGCTTTAACGATACACAACTCCACACCGCCAACATATAAGGCCCCAAACACCTACAAAGCCTTAAAATTAAAAAAAAGTTATGGAATACGAGGAGGCAAAAAGTTAAAAAAAAAAATTCCATTGGTCCTGAAATCCAAAATTGGCTCCATAAAAGGGGGTTGATACATTCTATTCCTCTCTTAAATGCCCCCAAACACTTGCAATATGTTTGCACCCCAACCGCCGGAGTGTGTGATATCACTTTCATTTGAGTTTATTTGGGAAATGTTAGACTATAACTCAGCCGCCTATGGATTTCATTATTTGAATGAAGTTTTCGAAACTTAACAGATGTTTGCTGTCAGAGTTGTAACCTACTGTCTATTTTCAGCTGTGCACTTAATATACATTTCACCTGGTGACTCAATAATGTTTTAATATAAAAGTACATGATTATGGAACATATGTTCAGTTTAAATACACAGTTTAATAGCAGCAGACGAGGTAACAATTAACAGTTTTGTTTTTCTGGATGTGTATGGTCCAAGTTTAAGGTTTTTCCTGGAAAACTTCCAAAATATCTCTGTTCCTACTTTTTTGACCTCTTTTTTTTTTTGGAATCGGTAAACCATATTACCTTCCATAGCAGTGTCAAGAGCAGAATAAAAAATAGCATCACGTCATTTTTCACTGCGGCCAGATGAGGTCTGAGTGAGGAAACAAGACGTAATTAAAGAACACATGTGAATGAATTGTCTGTTCGCGCTGGAATGTAAGCCTTGACTCAATAGCAACTTTTCTGAATTTCTACAAAAGCATGTAGATGGGAGACAGATTGTTTTACCTTGCCATCCTAAAGCCTCCAGGGGGGAAAGGAAAAACTTCTTAACTTTTGTAATGTCAGAAATAAATTTAAAATTTTAATTTATTTTAGATCTGCAATAAAAGCTGTAAAAAAAAAGGAAATTCCTTCTATATGGGTTTAGGGAGATGTTGATGTGCAGAAAAATATTCTAAAGTCGTAGAAATTCGAATTTACAGGGAAACACTTAAGAAAAATTTAAAAAAAGTGTTGAAAATTTTCAAACTTTGAAAAGGATTCTTCCTCCTGCAATAATAAAGGTTCTCAGTTCAAATCCAACCAAGGACAACATCTGCATGGAGTTTGGACGTTCTCCTGCTGTTTGTGTGTCTGTCCTCCGGGAACTCCAGTTTCATTCCACACTCCAAAAACATACTGGTAGGTTAATTGGAATTTTGTTTGTAAGTCCCCGTGGGAACAGGGACTGATGTAAGTGCTGACAATCACTTGGGCTACAGAAAGGAATAAAATAAATAATACACAACATAAAGGCAACCTTGGAAATTTGGATAAGTCAAGTACTTACTGTACACAAGATCAGTACATTCATTTTTTAGTATACCCTCTGCAACACCACCTATTGGAAGGCAGCTTCCCTGTAAGTCAATGTCCTATCTTCTAACAGGCCTTGCAACATGTTAGAAGGTCGGACACTGACTTATGGGGCAAATACCATCCAATGGATGCTATTGCAGAGACGTTGTACAATCTCTCATTTGCATAATGAATTTCCCAGAGGAGCATTGCACCGTCTATAGTTTATGCTCCTCTATTAGTTTGCTTTAGTCTCATAATTTCAGTAGTATGCTTGCATTAAAAACAGTGTTGCTTTACCTCTATAAATCAGTGGCTGTCACTTGCGGTCTCCTTTACGGCTTCCCTGCAATCCACTTCCTGTTGTTATGTACAGAGCTTCCATAGTAACAAGCACATAAGGATGATTCCATAGAAACAGGGGAAGGGCTATCTCCATAGAAAGGAAAAATCTGAAAAACATATCCGCTGCTCACCTTGTTTACCTCCTACTGGGGTTGTGGTCAGGCATCGCTGGTGACCACCAACCCAGTGGCCCATGGCAGGTGTCAAATTTTCATTTGATTTCAACCCATTTTTCCCATATCACACACAGCTCCACTCATTTTCATGTGACTCTACAAGATTGTTTTTTCCTACTTTCTATACAACAAAAATACTAAACCGGAAACTGAGAGTTGCGCTTTTCCTGATATCCGTATACAGTTCAATGGGGTTCATTAACAGACCATCTATCCGAAACAGAATCCTAAGGCTTTTTACATACTCTATAACAGAACTAAATATCTGGACCAGAAGAAGATAGTTCTTAACTAGACTTCATGCAAGAAGCAGTTAAGGCTGGAATCACACATGTGGCAGTTTTTAAGCAATACACAAGAGTATCTATAATACAATGCTGTATTGAGGCACCATATCGTGACACACATCTTTTTTTTACGCATCAAGAGGACCAAAAATGACAAACCAGTCTGAATAATAAACATAGTAACATAGTATGTTAGGCCCAGAGGTGTAACTTGAAGCTCCCGGGCCCCGAGGCAAAACTTGTAACAGGGCCCCCAACTATAATGCTTTATTCATAGTACTGGGTTCCCTATATGGAGAAGAGAGGCCTTATGGGCCCCCTAAGACTTCTGGGCCCGGGTGCAACCGCATCCCCTGCATCCTCTGTAGTTACGCCCCTGGTTAGGCCGATTGAGGACAATGTCCTTTTAGTTCAGCCTGTTTCAACCCCCTTTCCCCTTGTTGGTCCAGAGAAAGGCAAAAAAAAAAAAGAGCCAATTTAGCTCATTTGGAGGAAAAAAAAATCCTTCCCAACTCCATATGGCAGTCAGAATAATCCTGGATCCAGAATAATCCTAATAGAGCCTTAATGACCTCTTATGAGATATTGACCAAAAAAGAGTAAAAAATGGTCAAGATCATCTTTAACGTCGCTTCATTTTTGAAGATTTTGAAGTACCGGCTCTCTCGTTGACCTCTGCAAAACTTTTGCCACATTTTTTCTGCATTGCTTTGTTTGAAAAAAAAATTGAAATCACACGGCTCCTTCTACAATGAATAAAACAGAAGATGCTACGGAGAACACTTGTATAAACAAGCTTCCAGGTTTATTTCCCCGGTTACTCTGTGCAGAACAAACAAAATTTGACCATAATTATAAGGATAAACTGTACATTATTTACCATGATTAATCACCTGGACATTAGAAGATTCCACAGTATCCAGCATAATGCAAGAAGGAACAGGAGCCAAACTAAACTTAAGATTCTCAGATCCCTGTGGAGGGGAGTCTAAGAGCAGACGCAAAATGCAAATAGCTTTAGTCTGCGTTGCAAAACATCTCCAGACATAAAAATTAATGGCAGCCGGTTTGTCAAAAGGAGCAACAATTTTAATGCTTGTTTTAATATATGCAATTTTTTTTTCAGTAATACACTAACAGAACAACTAACACGGTGAAATATTCCCATAGACGGTCTTCATAGTCCTTATTGTTTAGGCTTTAAGTATCTCAAATTTATAGCAAAAAGTTAGATCTTGACTTATTGCAAAATTATGACCACCAAAAAATGTCAGTCCCATACATCAGCCGATATTACAGACCCAAAAACAAATGTCCAAGGCCGGACTACAGGAATTTATCATTAAAAAACTCTTTATTGAGAATTAAAAATTTAATAAAAGCATTTAAAAAAACAGAACATAAAGGAAATGCAACATCAATACAAGGGAAATACATCCCCTCAGGTCACACCAATCTCAATGCCATGCATATAGTAAAGTCTTACCATGTGACCGAGGATCTGAAAATCCCTGCGCCCCCCGACACGCATGTTTCGCCAGGGGGTCACCATTGTAGATGGGCCAACTTTAGCAGGCTTTAGTGGGTCAAAAACCTAACAAAAATAATATAACATAATCTAATTTTATTAAATAAATTTTAGTAAATAATGCTTTTTTTATATCTTTGGTTTCCTATTAGGTTCATAGCTAGAGATGAGCGAGCACCAAAATGCTCGGGTGCTCGTTACTCGGGACGAAACCCAAGCATTTTTGTATATCGCCGATGCTCACTAAGGTTTCCATTTGTCAAAACCTGGGAAATTCAAGAAAGTGATGGAAACGACACAGCAACGGATAGGGCAGGCGAGGGGCTACATGTTGGGCTGCATCTCAAGTTCCCAGGTCCCACTATTAAGCCACAATAGCGGCAAGAGTGGGCCCCCCCCCCGCACTGTCAGCGTAAAGGTCGTTCTCCTCTGCCATAGCTGTAACAGCTGTGGCAGAGAAGAACGATGTTAGCCCATTGAATTCAATGGAGCCAGCAATACAGCAGGTTCCACTGAAAGCAATGGGCTGCCGGCGTGCGCTGGATGAATTGTCGGGAAGGGCTTAAATATAGAAGCCCTTCCCTGCAATTCATCCAGAAATGTGTAAAAATAAAAAAAATATACCGTATATACCGGCGTATAAGGTGACGGGGCGTATAAGACGACCCCCCAACTGTCACCTTATACGCCGGGAATACAGCGGAGCAAAAAATAGAAATCATTACTCACTTCCCCCGGCGTTCTGCGGCGCTGCTGCAGGAACGCCGGGGGAAGTGAGTAATGAATTTTTTTTTTGACACTTTCTTTTTTTTTGTATTACCGGCGTATAAGACGACCCCCGACTTCAGAGCAGATTTTTCGGGGGTTCAAAAGTCGTCTTATACGCCAGTATATACGGTATATACTTACCTTGTCCCGGCAGATGGAGTTCAGCGCGGCCGGCCTACAGTGGGTGTGAAGGGGGTGTGAGTCAGACCTGCCCCCTTATTGGCTCAGCGCTGAGTCTGACTCACACCCCCTTCACACCCACTGCCGGCCGCCGCGGCTGAACTCCGTCTGCCGGGACAAGGTAAGTAATAGTGTATATATATATATATATATATATATATATAAATATTTATTTCAACACATTTCTGGATGAATTGCAGGGAAGGGCTTATAAATTTAAGCCCTTCCCGACAATTCACCCCGCGCACGCCGGCAGCCCATTGCTTTCAGTGGAACCTGCTGTATTGCCGGCTCCATTGAATTCAATGGGCAAACATCGTTCTTCTCTGCCACAGCTGTTACAGCTGTGGCAGAGAAGAATGATTTGTCTTCTATATGTTCTCAATGGGGTCAGCGCTGCTGCCGCCGGCCCCATTGAGTGCATATAGAGAAGAGAACAGGAATCGCAGATCGCAGATAGGTGCGATCTGCGATTTCTATGGCCAAGAAGGACCGTTGGGGTTCTTGAAGCCTAAAATCACTCCTAACGCTCTCCCTATAGCAGCTCCAGCATCAACAGCACTTTCCCTGAACTATGTCAGAATGCATCTGTGGCGAGCCGCGGGCGGGCAGATTTTAATACTCGGGTGACACCTAATCTCGCCAGCCACTCACTGCAGGGGGGTGGTATAGGGCTTGAACGTCGCAGGGGGAAGTTGTAATGCCTTCCCTGTCTTTCTATTGGCCAGAAAAGCGCGCAAATTTGTCAGGGAAGAAAATGACAGTTACCCGAACACCGCGTGGTACTCGTTACGAGTAACGAGCATCTCAAACACCCTAATACTCGAACGAGTATCAAGCTCGGACGAGTACGCTCGCTCATCTCTATTCATAGCACTTTTTTTTATTAAAAAGTCTAATTAAACCCTGTCCTTGGCTATGAGCAATAAATGTATTAAGAGGTACAAGCCTTTTAATACATTTGTCTCTTCTGGTGGCACCTCCATGTGCCAGATGAAAACTTACACCAACTTCGAAGTGGAGTAGATTTTTGCAATCCTTTATGCCATTTTCTGGTATAGATTATAATAAATGTGACAGGTCACGTGCTGCCACATCTCCTAAAGCCAGAGCTTGCCCAAAATCTGGGGCCTGAAAAGGCGATGTTAGGCCTCGGTCACACGGACGATTTTTGGTGCGATCTGCGCATGCGCATGCGATTGCCGTTTTTATAGAACCATTGCTTTGCAATGGTATCGGACACATGAGCGCTTTTTATGCGCTCGTCCGATAAATTATAGAACAGAAATCGCAGATCGCGCCTATCTGCGATCTGCGATTCCTGTTCTTCTCTTTATGCGCTCAATAGGGCCGGCGGCAGCAGCGCCGACCCCATTGAGAACATATACTACACAAATCATTGTCCTCTGCCACAGCTGTAACAGCTGTGGCAGAGAGGAATGATGTTTGCCCATTGAATTCAATGGAGCCGGCAATACAGCTGGCTCCATTGAAAGCAATGGGCTGCCGGCGATCGCAGGATGAATTGTCGGGAAGGGCTTAAAAATAAAAGCCCTTCCCTGAAAATCCTCCAGAAATATGTAAAAACTAAAAAAAAATATATACTCACCTTGTCCTGGCAGACGGAGTTCAGCCGCGGCCAGCCGGCAGTTCTCCTCAACATGAATTCATGAATGGGTGAGTGAGTGCTGCCTCTGATTGGCTCAGCGCAGGGACCAATCAGGGGCAGCTCTCAGCTGAATGACACGCGATTTGCGGATGTGCATTCGTCATGTGATCCGCAAATCGCGGGAAAAAACGCCCGTGTGACCGAGGCCTAAAAGCTCAAAAAAATTGCAATTTTGATGTGCCCCCACAGGATAGGGGATAACTTGCTGGATCACCAGTAGAGATGAGCGTGCGTACTCGGAAAAGCACTACTCGCTCGAGTAATTTGCTTTATCCGAGTATCGCTGTGGTCGTCCCTGAAGAGTCGGGTGCCGGCACGGAGCGGGGAGCTGCAGGGGAGAGCGGGGAGGAATGGAGGGGAGATCTTTCTCTCCCTCTCTCCCGCCCGCTCTCCCCTGCTCCCCGCTGCGACTCACCTGTCAGCCGCAGCGGCACCCGAATCTTCAGGGACGAGCACAGCGATACTCAGATAAAGCAAATTACTCGAGCGAGTAGTGCTTTTCCGAGTACGCTCGCTCATCTCTAATCACCAGCGATCCTGAGATATCGCCCCAGACATGTCCTGATGTTTTGACAAAATGTGATTGTTCCGAGCAAGAGAAACCAAGTCATTTTGTAGATATGATACCTTTAAGGCCGCCTGCACACAGCCGGGTCGGATTCTGCATGCGGGATCCCACAGCGGAATCCAACCCTGTGCATGGCCATACCTGTCCGCCGTCTTCATATCTGTGCTACGGACGTGCCGTACAGGTAATGATGCGCTGTCGCCTGGCGATGACGCTGACCCCGCGACCTTTCTGTAATGATGACTGTGGAAGGGTCGTGGGGTGGATGGTTTCCATTGACTGCAATGGAAGCTGTCCACACGAAAGCCTCACAGAATCTTAGCATGATGCGATTTCTCTTTCGCGAGCGCAAAATTGTCATTAATTTCTGCTTGTGGGCAGGAAATCGCATTTTGCTATTGCGTGCTATGGGCGGCATTTGCTGCGGAGTTCAGGACACCCACTTCGCATTCCGCAATGCAAATTTGCCGGAAGCCTTAATGGCTAAAAAAAATACATGATGTTATAGCGAGCTTTCGAACCTCTTAGGGTTCTTCCTCAGGCATAATGAAATAGATCCAAAGAGGCATGCATATGTTGAAACATGCGTGCCTCCAAGCCATTCCCTTCAATGGGATCGCGGAAGATAGCTCAGTTCAACTACGGTCTCCAGCAGTCCTATTGAATAGAAAGGTGGCATTCATGTGCGGCCTCGGCTGTCAAAACTTCGGGACACAAGGGGGAGGGATTCTAAGGAGTCCCAGCAATCGGACCCTAACCAATCAGCAAGTTATCCCTTATGCAGTGGATAGGGAATAACTTACAGAGATGGAACAACCAATTCTTGCAAGAGGTGCTTAATGCAATTTCTTCATAAAACATCAAATAAACTATATGGAAGAAATGATTAGCTTAGTAAGTCCTGACAAATATAGTATGTGAAATGCGAGTTGTGCTTTCAATGTAGCCTTTCAACAACAAAGTCTTCTGGGAAATCATATTTTGAGCTTCGCGGTTATTCCTAAATAACTGAACATATTTCGAGCATGCAAACTTCTACCAACATCTCTTCGCTGTTCCAGACTTTTGTCAGTCATCACTCATCACGATGCACCATATCCTTCATGCCTAAGGAACATTTTAAGATAAACCAATAGCATCTATCAGCCAAAGTACGAGTTCAGCCCATAGCTTCCTCTATTGTGTGAAGACAATGGGAACCCTTTCCTCGTTTAGTCGTTTCCAGATGTTTACAATGATAACTCACAATCTGCTTCCAGAGGGATCTATTGTAAATCCGAAACCTTGATTTGTAAAAGTTATGTCTAACGGCCATCGTGAATAAATTATTCTACGGTGTCTAGGTTTTGTGCTTGCACTTTCCACTGAAAATAAATCCATCAAGAGAGTTGGACTCGTGTCAGCAGCCGAGTGAGGAGGAATGTCACGCCTGCTGACTGAAGATACTACTGCAACAACCAAGACGCTGCCTCTTGCTGAGTGACCCAAACTCATCTGTAAGCTATAATTCTTTACGCTTGTCACAGGAAGCCGTTGAAGCCTCCTAATCATGTTACAGGGCCAAACATACCATACAAATATCTGCAGACATATAAAATACATTTCACGTGTTACAACTTTCCCAATAAATTATGCAAAGCCCATTAATGCTGTCTCGCAAATTGTGAGAAGGGCTCTATTGCAAGCCCCTCTAGGGGAAAGTTGCTGTTGGGAAGCTGCTTAGGACAGGAAAAATATGGTTATCAACGTTGTGGAAATTGTGTTTCTTTTCACGTTTTCTCTCCTTTCACTGGTACAGTCTATGTTTTACTTTCAGTTCATTTACAGCACATCTTGTCGATACGTTAGAAGAATCTCTACCATACATACAATCTGTTACGTTTCTCAATAGAAAAGTTGTTCTCCTAAGCCACAATCGGTTTGGCACTGGCTAGACTGGGGTGTGCAATCTAAGGAATCTTCCCATTCTTAACTCCTGCAAGGTGGAATTGATTTTTTCTGCTAGGATTCCAGTTCATGGTCTCCAGAATAGCATCCAATTGGCATCAAGGAATATGTCAGCATAGTAGTGAGGGGTCAACAGAATAGAGGTCAGGATGAGTTAAGCTGGAGGATCAATAGGAAATAGAAGAAAACATGTGAATGGCACTGCTGGATATATCATGACAAGAGACTCCTGACACCAGGAGTTATATCCAGATACCTCTATTGAACCAGAAAGAGCACACAGTGCAAGGTGTTGCAACCCCCTTTGGGGTCTTCATCAGGTATCTGATGAAGACCTCAGAAGGGATTGAAACACATTGCATTGCGTGCCTTTTCTGGTTTAATAAAGAACTTTGGATATAACTCCTGGTGTTGAGAGTCTGCAGTCACAAGTTATTTATAAGCGCCATTCACGTGGTCAATAGGTTAAGAGCATCTCTACCATACACGAACTGTTACGTTTCTCACCGGAAAAATCTTTCCTCCAAGCTGCAATCAGTTTGGCACTGGCTTGCAATCTAATGAATCTTCTTGTCTTTCACTTTTAACTCTGGCAAAGTGGAATGGATTCTTCTGTTAGAATTCCAGTTCATGGTCTCCAGAATAGCAACCGATTGGCATTAAGTAATTAAGTAAGAATTGCAGCCAGGGGTCATCAGAATAGTGGTCAGGATGAGAAAAGCTGGAGGATCAACAGGAAATAGAAGAAACCTCGTGAATGGCGCTGCTGGATAATTTTCCAACCATAGACTCCCGGTACCAGGAGTTATATTGAAACATATTTATTGACCCAGAAAGATCACACAGTACAACATGTTTCAACTCCCTTGAGAGTCTTCATCAGATTTAATAAAGAACTTTGGGTATAAAACCTGGTGTCAGGAATCTGCAGTCATGAATTATCCATCAGTGCCATTGGTTGCTTCTATTTCCTGTTGATATTCTGAAGGGTTTGGAAGTATATTGGACGATACTGACCTGGATATATCATGGCTTGAGGCTAGTATACTGGAGAACAGTGACATCCAGATAATATTTGGCAACTCTTGGCGTTTAGCCATGATAGGCACAAATCCATCCAGGTCTGCACTTTTGTCTTCTTCTCTTTTGTTTCATTCTATTGGAGTCCTGAGATTATGTGAAAACTGGAGGATGAGACTGAACACTAGAAAGAAGACAGGCCAGGAGTGGAACCACAGCTACTAAGTGAACATAATCCAGGAACAAGGCCAAAGTCAAAATCAAAGTCGAGATTAAAGCCAGGAATAATGATCAGGAACAAGAGCCACACAATTATGTAATTGTATCTCTGCAAGTGAAAAATTCATTATAACTTCTTAAAACAGGTTTCTCACCATCAGCATCCCCAAGCCACTGTGTTTCTTCCCACGGCTTTTTTCAGGCCAAGCGTGCTGGGTTCTCCATGTGTAATAACAAAATAACGGAGGTCCTGTGACATCATCAAATACAACTACCTAAATATTCTGGATCAGGATACTGCACTAAAACTTTTGCAATACAATAAGCCTTGTCCCTTATGGCTGTTTTTGTTTCTGACAACCTTTCTATGTCTAACACCTTCTTCTCCTTAAATGCCACTTACCTTGACCTCTACCAGTTTACGGGTCTGACTCAACACAGCCAAATCCAATCTTAAGCTGACTACCAACTTGCCCATACTAATTAGACTGATTACAACTTTGCTTCAAGACATATTTCCTTGATCTCGATTATTGCCTGCTAGTCAGATGTTATTAATAAGGGATTGCACAAAGGGTTGTGACATTCAACAAGCCTGGGTGCCCAGGCTTAAGAATTGGGAATTAATTTATAGTTAGCTGCCAGTAACCCTGTTGTGATTTAAAGGGCATACTATAGAGACAGATCGTGTGTCTGCTATGGGTCCTATGAAAAAAGGAGGAACAGTGATGTTTGGCTGCGCCCCTTTTTGTATGGAGTGCCTGGAACCAGTGTAGGAATCTCCTCTCCAACTGCTGGGATCCCCACCAATCCTGAGAATGGGAGTCCAGTTGGTCTGCAAGGGAACAGACCAAAGGTTGTGCAGGTGCAACGCCCCTCCATTCATTTCAATGAGAGCACCGGTATAGTGGCCCAGAGTTGGGGCTCCAACAGCACTCAGCTAGCTACCTCATGTGGTGTGTCTACGTTTGTCTACGTCCCCATGTATGTCTGTGTTTTACCTGTTGTTTTGGTGTGTTGACTTTAACAAGTCACAAGACGGTTAGTCTGCATGATTTTGCGGAACTCGCCTTCTTTCTGCCAATCACCCCTAGCCTGGGTTAGAATTGGTTAAAAAGTTTTCCCTAGCCTGGTACTGGTTGTTGGAATATGGATATAAAAGATAGCTCGGGAGAGGGAGAGAGAGAAGTAGCAGAAAGAACGAGAAAAGGGGTGGTGTGCATGAGGAGCAGGACAAGATGGAGCAGCGCTGAGTTAAAGTCGTGAGTCGGGGAAGCAACAGAACCCAACAGCCTCTAAGGGAAGCGGAGTCTATTCCGACCCTGCATGAAGGAACGAAAGACAGGGCAGATCTCGCGGAAGCTGGACAGAGAATAGTCAATTTGATTGTGAGTTAATCAGTCCTTGCGAAACAGAAGTCAGTGTACCCTCCAGCTGGCCCATGCTTGTTTCTTCATTCCTCCACAAGTAACGTCGCAGAGTAACAACCTGTTAACTTAAGTCTGGCGCTTTTGTCCTCCCTAAGGACAGGGAAAACTTAGGAATCAAAGCCTGTCATTTATCAAGTCTGTCTACAAGAGTCAGTAGAAAACGGTGTGCCTCCAGTTTTACAAAGACTACTTTGTTCGGACTCTTTATTCTCTCACTACACTATTCTCAGAGGCAATTGATGGCACCTTTTACTTTCACCATTGTTGTCACCAGACATCCTTGAGAAATCTGCCTACTACGCAGGGCCACCAGTCCACGCAGAGTAGCCACCACCATGACATGGCCTGAGGTAGGAAAAATCCACTTGAGCTACATCTATCTAGTTCAGCCTGCTGCACTGAAGATTGCCAAGTTATGGAACTCAGCAATGTCTGCAACTCTCATTAAAATGAATGGATCATTGGTGCGCATGCATTTGCACAGCCCCTGCTTTGTTCCCTTAGAGACCAACCGGATCCCAGAACTTGTAATCAGTGCGGGTCCCACTGGTTAGACCCCCACCAATCTATCTGTTTTCACCTATCCAGCTAAAAACTTGAAAAAACATTATGTCCCCGGAATACCCCTTTAAGAAAGAGTCAATTTTTATCTTTGCAGAAGAGCCCCCTCTCTTCTATGTACACTGCTGTTGGGTCTCGTTGTTTTTGACAGAAAATTTGCCGTATGTGTAATATAAAATACTTGCCACAACCTAGTCCTCCCTCTTGTCTTATCTTCTACATTTCCCACGTTATTTCTCAGAAAACAATGTAATAGTAAGAAGTGGAGTTATGACATTGATTATGGAGCCTAGTAGAGATAGTCAAGTTTCCTTCTGGTCTTTGTTAAATCACGTACTATATTAGAATGTTCCTGTCATCATGTCCTACTCTACCCCTCTCTTGCAATATATAAAATGAAGTATTTCCTGACAATGTTGTACATGACATATATGTGCCATTAGACGGGACTTTCATTGAACTATTTTGAGTGTATTTATGACTTGTTGGAACCTATTATCCAGCATGCTGTTCTAATAGAGATAGTGAAAACGATGCAGAAAAAAATCTCCTACAGGAAACTAAGAGTATTTCGGTTGCTTAAAAGTTTTTACTGTTCAAAAAATACAAAAACTTCCTTATAAAGCGGTATACAACAGCACCGTGCAGCTCACATATGAATTGTCCGGGTTTAGTGTATAACTTGATTGGGATTATTACATAGGAAGCCAAATAATTGAGCCAGACTTTTGGTGTGTGGGATGAAGGGTAGATGAAATACTTGTGAACATGAGGGTCATTTTGAAACTTCATGCAGATTCGCTAAAATTGTTATTGGACCTCGAGGCCTTCTTTGATAGATTCCATGCAGATTCAGGTTGAACGTAAAGGGGTTGTCGGGTTGGTTTCCAATTCTTTTTTTTTTTAAACTCGTTTTATTGACAAGTAAGTATCTTTTACAACACAACAACAATTGCAGTACATAGATGTTCACAAAGCTTAGAAATCAGATATCCATAAGTTATACAATATTTGCTAGGTACAATACTCTCAACGGTGGATAGAAGTGGAGGAGAGGCATAGGGGAGTAGAGGAGTAATGGGGAAAGCATCCATTAGTAGATTTGTAGGAGGGGAGCAAGGGTGAGATGTTTTGAGTAAATAAGTTTATATGAGGGCGGGTCAGTCTGGATCTTCAGATCAGCGGTGTCGCCTTTGTAGCGCTGATATAGCTAGAGTGAGTGGTTGCTGGGGGAACAGGGTTAGCGCTGAGTCGCACCACTGGCCCCATACCTTTTAAAATTTGTCCTGGCATTTGCGCGCTTTGTAGACCAGATTGTTGTATGGAATGGTTGAGTTTGTGATCTTTCTCCACATTGTCAAAGTCGGACCTCTTGGGTCCATCCAGCGTAATGCAATAACCTTTCTGGCTAGGAATAGTACTTCCCGTAAGAAGATTCTATCATAGTGCTGCCAATGTTCTGCGTCAAGGACGCCAAAGAGGCAGATTTCTGGAGTGATGGGAACCGGGACGTCCAGGATTGTGGATAGCAAGTCAGTGACCTCACTCCAGTATGACCGAATCTGTGGGCAATCCCAAATCATGTGCCAAAAGTCCGCATATGTGCAGCTACATCGGGTACAGTGTGGAGTTGGGTTTCTGCCCATCTTGTATAGCCTCGCCAGGGTGAGGTAGCATTGATGAACTAAATAAAGTTGAGTCATTTTGTTATTTGCTGAGGGAGAGACATATAAAGGGGATTCTAGGACTTCTTGGAAGGTTTCTTCCGTCAGTGTTGGGATTATGGACTTCCATTTAGAGAGGGCTGGATAAGTTTTCCAATTCTAACAAGTGTAGATGTACTAAAATAACACAGCAGTATTTACCCAACCTTGGCCCCAGCAATCCAGCATTTGAGCCCCAGGCTCTGTTGATGGTGGAAGTCAGGTGACCGCTGTCTTCCAATCAGAAACTGCAGCTTCACCATTTGGAACTCCTTGCATCATGGCACCCAGAATGTGAGTGCCAATGCCAGTAGAACAGGTAGTGATGTTGCAACCTTCGATTGACATGCAGCGGTCACTTGCAACGCCGGAATTCCAGGGCTGAGAATGGTTAAGCGCTGCTGTATTTGTTATTTTAGTACATCTGCACCTGTCTTTTAAATTTGAAAAAATAACCGAACAACCCCTTTAAATAGTATTCCAATTTTGGCAAGTTATTTCCTATTCACGGGATTTGGAATAATTTTCTGACCGCTGAGGTCCCCACTGATCCAGAGAAATTGCCTCCAGCATGTGTTCCAAAATGTTGCCAGCGGTGGTTGCTAATGTGTACCACCGCGCCATTCACCTCAATGTGATTGGCAGAGATAGCCAAGTTCAAACACTTAGCTATCTTCGGCAGATCCCATTTAAAGAGGTTTTCCAGTGAAATACTGTTGATGACCTATCATCAGGATAGGTCATCAATAGTTAATTGGCTGGGGTCCACCGCTCGGGATCCAAACCGATCAGCTGAGTGGGCGCATGTTGTTAGTGCCGCAATAACACAGAGGTTGGAGCGGAAGCCTCTGCACTGACCTCTGTGTAGTGGCCAACGCTTGTAATTGCAGGCACAGCTCTCATTGATTTCAAGGCGAGTCATGCCTGCAGTTACAAGCGCTGTCCACTACATGGGAGATCACACAGAGACTTCCGCTCCAAATACACAGAGGTCGGAGTGGAAGCCACCTCGCCAAATTCCCTATAGTGGCCTGCAGTTACAAGCGCCGGCCACTACACAGAGGTCGGTGCAGAGGCTTCCGCTCCAACATCTTTGTTATTGCGGCACTGACAACATGTGCTCAGCTGATCGGTCGGGGTCCCGAGCAACGAACATCGGCTGATAAATTATTGATGACCTATCCTGATCCTAAGCTTGAGCAAGGCCACTACGGCCGAAACGTCGCTATCTTTGTGATGGGGCAATAAAAGTCTTTGTGCTATTCACATCTATGCATGCTGCCAGCTATTTCTTTTATTGGATTATCACGTGGAATCTGTCTGGTTTGGACTCCGGCCTGGCTTTGCTTCTTACCAGCCTGACCCTAAAGTGGGATTATCTGAAGTGCTGCTAGTGGAACTTTTGCGTATTCCTATCCTGATGATATGTCATCAATAGAATTTCACTGGAAAACCCCTTTAAGTGAATGGCATGGCCACTGCTGTAAAAATTCATGGGTAATATTTCTGGATTAGTGGGATTCCTCAGAAGTCAGATCCCCACCGATCAGCAAGTAATCTCCTATTCCATGTGTAGGGGATTCATTTCCATGACGAGAATACCCCTTTAAACACATTGCATGGTCCCATTTTATCAATTTCCAATTTCCAGAGACGTAGCATTTATAGGTTTACCTGGATATCCAACGATGGAAGTACAAAAAGGGAGCTGGACCGTATACTCATTTGTCATTGCAATTCTGTCAAATCGTGTCGAGTACACCGTGGGGCAGAAGGTCCAGCAAACACAGACCACCATTTGCTTGTTGCCTAAATAGCAGTTCCACTCTGTCCGCCCCATAAGGCCAGATCACAACCTTCACTAGACGTTGATGTTGACGTCCTGAGGGAAAATCCAGCACTCGAACGTCAATACAACATTGCAATCAAGAACCGGTTCCACATTCTGGGCAATCTCCCAGATGAATCAGAGGCAGCCTGGAAAGTCACTAGAAATGCTATCTGTGAAGCCGAAAGGCCGTTCTCGGATACCGGCGTCCCCGTAGGCAGCCCTGGCTAAAGGACCATACTATGCAGGTCCTTGAAGCAAAGGTGACAGCCCACCTTAAAAATGACCAAGCGGAATGTAAGAGGCTGAAGGGCGTGTTCCGGGCAAGGGCCAAGAAAGACAGGGAGCAGTACTATAATGCTCTCGCTGATGAGGAGGGTCTGAAGTCAAACAATCTAAGAGCAGCAAACAAAGCAGTTGCCAGAATCCGAGGGTCCTCAGGGACCAACCAGAATATGCCAATCCACAAATCCGATGGCAGTCCTTGTACCAATCATGACGAGACACTTCAACCCTGGCATGAACATTTCTCATCCACTGTAAACCATCCACCTGCTAATCCGTGCCATGACTTTGATGACCTCGCATCCATTGCTGTGGACGACCATTCGGCGCCTACAGATGCTCTGTCACAGGAGGAGGTCCATTCTGCTATTCAGAAAATTAGACACGGACATGCCGCCGGCTCAGATGGCATTCTACCTGAACTGCTGAAATGTTCAATTGAGCCGATAAGCACTGCTTTGCATCAACTATTTCTGCGCATCTGGTATTGTGGGAAGGTCCCTGTCGAATGAAAGGAGGGCATCATCTTCGCCCTGTACAAGGGGAAGGGCCCAAAACCAGCATGCACTAGCTACAGGCCAATAATGCTCCTTTCGGTTCCTGGCAAGGTCTTCACGCACATTCTACTCTCAAGGGTACAACCACTCCTGACCTCCAAGCGGAGACCCCAGCAGTCAGGCTTCATGGCAGGCTGCTCCACTATGGATGCCATATTCGCTCTTAGACTCCTCTCAGAGATACACAGAGAATTTAACAAACCGCTCCTCGTCGCGTATGTTGATCTCAAGGCATCGTTTGACTCGGTCAACAGAGAAGCCCTCCCCACATCCCTTTTAAACCTACTAAAAGGCATGCATCAGGGCACATTCGCCAAAGTCCGTATCAACAATTCAACCTCTGCTAGTTTTGAGACCTCGTCTGGTGTTCAACAAGGTTGCATCTTGGCTCAGGCACTCTTTTGCAGGGCCATGGACTGGATTCTTCAGCTGATTGTCCAATGTAATGGGGTCACTCTTTGGAGTACCACTTCACCGACCTGGACTATGCCGATGATGTTGTACTCTTGGATGTCGCATCTAATAATCTGAGACACTCATTGGAACAGTTTGATTTTGAGTTGTCCTGTCTTGGGCTTCACATCCCCTGGCAAAAAACCAAGCTGCAATATCTAGGAGCTGGATCCCTCCAGACCTAGATGTAAACGGCCAGAGAGTTGACGCTGTCAGTGAATTTGTGTACCTCGGAAGCATTCAGCACACAGGTGGGAGGGCGCTTTCGGACATCCTGCGGAGAATAGCACTGGCAGCCTTGGCGATGAGGTCCCTGGAAAAACTCTGGCAGAGGCAGAACATAACACTCAGGGCTAAGATTCGATTTTACCAGACCTGCGTAATGCCAATATTATTGTACGGCTCGAAGACCTGGACCTTGCTGTCGCAAACCACTGAGCGTCTGGAGACCTTTTACATGCGATGCCAACGCCAGATTCTCTGTGTCCGTTGGTTCGACTTCATGAGAAACAGTGAAATACAGGCTTGCACAGGGCTTGAGTCAATCACAGAAACAATAACAAGGAGACGACTCGCACCTTTCGCTCATGTTGCACGCTTGTCAGAAGCTGTCCCGGCCCACGGTGCTCTAACGGCAGCACTTGCTAGGAAAATCGAGAGACGACCCTCTGCCAGATGGTGGAGGCCTCCTGGTCATCCGTGGCGCTCGTGGGTGTAACAGATTAGCAACAGTACCTCCTCCGACATCTGCACTGAATGGAACAATGCTCTCGATCGTGGTCATTCTAGATCGGCGCTATGGACCATCGTTGTCCAAGCGTGATAATAACTAACTACGCCAGGGTACAAATGAACCTCTCTAAACTGTGGCGAGGTAGGCCAACTAGTTCTTTCGCTTTCAGGACTTTTTAGTTTGGAGGGTTAAGAAACATTGGGGCAGTTTCTTACCTAGATAAGAAGGAGAAGTTATCTTCAAAAATACAAACAAGTACAGAGCTGTAACCGATGGGCATCCTTCCACAAGTAATTTCCTTCCGAGAACATTCTTACTAACAAATCTAAAGCTTAATCTAAATGTAGTTAATAAAATATGTTTAGTGCAATAAGTCACCAGTAAAATATTTCTTACATTGTAGTCGGAATCTTAATGTTCTTGAAATATAATTACAAGGAGAAAAAAAAAAAACTTTTGGTAATTAAGTCAGTGTGCAAAACATCTGTCCTCGAGATGAAATCTGAAAACGTAGCGCTGCACTGTGAATGGCGCCTCACACCTCAGTAAATACAATATTAATACAGTATTAAAATAGACTGTAATAATGACTTAGGACTTAACTGCTTTATTTTAAAAACTGTTCATTTAAAGACGTCTTCTGGAATAAGGATATAACAACAGATTTATAAATCACCCGGCGTGTTTATCCTTGTACCTTCTCTGGAGCAAAAAATTACAATAATTTACTCATTCTTAATGACTTTATTTGTTTCTTTAATAAAAATCAGCAATTTTTTCCCAAGATGTTTATCATTGTGTAAATAAGCAGCTGAAGAAGGCAAACGGAGGTATTATAGTGAAATTGTACTATATAGGCACTGCAGATGGCGCTGTTATGTATGCTGATATTACTACACATTCGCCACATTTGGATTGATGTTAGCGTTAAGGGCTCCCACCCACTGGTGTTTTTTTCTCCACTGCGCTGCGAGAGTAAGTGAAAAATCTCGCAGCGCAGTGCGAGAAAATCGCTGGGATATCGCTGCGATATCGCCAGTCTTTTCAATGGGGCCAGCGGCAGCAGCGCTAGCCCCATTGAAAAGATATGGAGAATGCTGCAGACTTCTGCCACAGCTGTCACAGCTGTCACAGGAGTTTCCTTCATCCCCGCGGGGACCGCAGGGATGAAGGAAACTCCTGCCACAGCTGTGACAGCTGTCACAGCTGTGGCAGAAGTCCGCGGCATGCTATCCCATTGCTGCTGCCGATCCCATTGAAAGCAGTGGTTTCTGACAAGCCCCGCAGAATGATTATCGGAGAAGGGCTTGAAATATAAGCCCTTCCCCTATAATCATCAAAAAGTGGTTAAAAAAATAATAAAAAAATTACTCACCTCTGCGGCGCTCAGACGCATCCTCCGGCTGGCTCCCCAGCACTGCTGTCCAGCACTTTCAGCAGGCGGGGATTTAAAATTCCCCGCCTCCTGAAAGGCCTGTGCGGATTGGCTGAGGGCTCAGCCAATAGCAGCTAGTGCTTAGCTATTGGCTGAGCGCTCAGCCAATGGCAAATAGCTCTTAGCTATTTATTCATGAATAGCAATATCTTAGATATTAGATGTCGCAGCGATATCCCAGCGATTTTTGGGTATCTGCCGACGTTTTTCTCGCACTGTGATGCAAGACTTTAACTCTTTCCAATCCAATTTGTATCCTGGTTTTCCTAGGGGGCTTACTCTTTTTCTGGCGTCATACAACGGCGCTATCTGCTGGCTAAAGCCAGTACTGCATGAGGTGACACATTGGATAGGCTCCGACAGCAGAGAGGCTGGCAATATACAGTAAGAGAACCCCGACGGACGTCTTCCAACATCAGAGCTGTACAATCTTCAATCATAATGTCTTTAGACATCAGACAGTGGATTGGAAAGGGTTAACTTTAAAATTGCATCGCAGTGGAGAAAAAAATGCCAGTGGGTGGGAGCCCTAAAAGGGGAATTTCCAAGATTGACTTTTATCACCGATCTACAGAAGTGATGAAAGTCTGATCGGTGGAGGTCTCACTGCTGAGATGCCCACCGGTCCTGAAAACAGGGGGTCCCATGCCTCTCTCTCCTCCTTAGTGTATCCTCTGGAGTTCGGATGAAATTGAAAGAGGCAGTGGTAGTGCATGTGTGGTTCTGCTCTATTTATCTTTAATGAAACTGCCAAAGATAGCCGAGCACCCATAAGGCCTCTCTTCTCCATATAGGGAGCCCAGTACTATGAATAAAGCATTGTAGTTGGGGGCCCTGTTACAGGCTTTGCATTGCGGCCCAGGAGCTTCAAGTTACGCCTCTGAATTAAGAGGTTAAGAGAAGTTGTGGGGCCCCAAGATAAACTTTTGCACCCAGGCCCATGAGCCTTTAGCTAAGCCCCTGGCTGTTTGTCAACCCCAACGGCACAGCACATATGCAAACACCACTTCTTTCAATCTCCATGTCACTGCGGAGAGTGCACTTAGCCCACAGTGATGTGAAGAGGGAGCCATAGGACTCCCATTCTTAGGATTAGTGGTGGTATCAGCGGTGAAACCCCCACCACTCAACTTTTTATCATCTTTCTTATGAATAGTTGATAAAAGTCAATCTTGGGGACACTCCATTAAGGTTGAACAGTGTTATAGGGTATAGGTCCCTCTAAATACCATAAATCTCAGTTTCCTTGACTCGTGAGAGGTAAAAATAGCAAAAAATGTCAAGTATCCTTAAAAGGGTTGTGCCAAGATGGAACAATGCAGTATCCCCTATCCACAATAAAGGGAATTTCTTTCTGATTGGTGGGGGTCCTAAGATCGTGGGTCCTGAAGATTGCTGCATGAGTAGGGCAATGGTCACACATGCACGTTGCCACTCCATGCATTTCCATGGTTGGGTTCGGCAATTTCCGGTGCTCTCATAGAAATTAATGGACTGGCAGTGTGCATGCGTAACCACCCTCCATTCATGTGGGGGCCTTTGGGACCCCTCTTCCCAAGAATCGGTGGTGGTCACAGCAATTGGACCCTCACCAATCAAAAAGTAATCACCTTTCCTATGAATAGGGGATAATATTCTTTCTTGGCATAACCCTTCTTAAGAGGTATTTCATCATATCTGCACGATATGCTATGAATGCAAATGCCTGAAAGATGTGGGTCCTACCTCTTTGACCCACACCTACATGAAGAATGGAGATTCTGTGACCCACCTGTTGAGCCAACCGCCACATACATGTAGAGAATTAAAGGGGTTGTCCCGCGAAACAAAGTGGGGGTATACACTTCTGTATGGCCATATTAATGCACTTTGTAATGTACATTGTGCATTAATTATGAGCCATACAGAAGTTATCAGAAGTTATTCACTTACCTGCTCCGTTGCTGGCGTCCTCGTTTCCATGGAGCCGTCTAATTTTCAGCGTCTAATCGCCAAATTAGACGCGCTTGCGCAGTCCGGGTCTTCTTCTTTTCTCAATGGGGCTCCGTGTAGCTCCGTGTAGCTCCGCCCCGTCACGTGCCGATTCCAGCCAATCAGGAGGCTGGAATCGGCAATGGACCGCACAGAAGCCCTGCGGCCCACCGAGGGAGAAGATCCCAGCGGCCATCTTCAGCAGGTAAGTAAGAAGTCACCGGAGCGCGGGGATTCAGGTAAGCGCTGTCCGGTGTTCTTGTTTAACCCCTGCATCGGGGTTGTCTCGCGCCGAACGGGGGGGCTGTTGAAAAAAAAAAAAAACCCGTTTCGGCGCGGGACAACCCCTTTAATACACATACATTTCTAAGTGAGTGGTAGAAACAGCTGTTCTCTAGCAATCGGACTCACATTTATCAGACACCGAGATTAACAGGATTATCATTTGGACATGTCTTAATATACTTTTAGGCTCCGTTCACACTGCCCTCAAAGGCTCCGTTCAGAACCTTCGTCAGCAGTCTTGGCTGATTTGACAAAAAGAATAGTGCTGCTATCAAAATGATAGAAACCAGGACGGAGCTCTAACTGGATGAGCAACTAGCAAGTCACGGTGCCCTTTATTCTGCTAACAGTTGGAGATTCCACGGGTCAACCCATCAGATATTGAAGCTGTATACTGAAAGCCTCGGAAACCGTAATCACAGTAGCATACATAGAAAAAAGGGGCACTATAGCAAAGATAAAAACAGTCCCCTTATTAAGATGCTGGATTTTGGCATTCAGGGCACAAGGGTCTGGTATTTGTTTCCACCTTCACTCCCTTTCTGTGACATTTAAGGCATTTCCCAACCCCCCTGTTTTTGAGTTATTCAGTTGTTCCTCAGTGGGGAGTCCTGCACTGGTCCCAGCCACCCACTAGAAAAGGAAGTGAACGCAAATATCGCTATGCCCATGACAGCCGCATGGCCTGCCTCTATGGTACATCCAACTTTATCCATTCATGATTTAATACTGAATGTTGCAGTTCCTCTCCCAACCACATGGTGTGCTGTTAATTTGAAACATGTCTGTGAAAAACTGCCAACTGATGGTAGAAATATTTATTGCAGGTTTTATATTTTTTCCTGTCTGCATTCTCTATATTTGTAATGTGTTTTCTTAACCCTTTAAGAACAAAGAAATTCTATTGCCCAGTACTTGGAGGACAACACTCTACATGCTAAACCTGTATGTTGTGGGCCTACAAATATTGTTATTTTCTTGACTCCATCTTTCCAACAATTTTTTAACTCAACCTAAACTCAATAACAGACATGTGTGGGAGCAAATAGTTCCATTGTGTCAACCTGGTATCCCATGCTGGAAAATATATTTCCCAAGTACTTTAACTATGGTTACCTCCCCTTCCCCGTCCCATTTTTTTCCTTAAGTTATAGCAATGCCACACACTTAAAGCCTATGCATTTTACTTCTGGCCATCAAAGAAATATTTCTCCATAACTGCTGCCTGTAATGTTATTTCATTGTGCTTTACAGTTGTGCTGCTTTAATATACATATATGTAATATACCTTGGCTGCTTTGTTTGGTAAAACCTGTATAAAGTAAGCGGTAACTCAGTGTTTGCACTTTACAGTGTGTGAGAAGAAGTTATGCAGTTGCTGACTCCAACTTGTTTAGAGTATTTGGAGTTCCATGTGCGGACTAGCAGCTGTTTCTTATTCTGCGGAAAGGGAAAAACCGGTATTGTGCTTTACGTAATTATCACCACATTATTAATGACAGGTTCAAGAGCTGGAGTGGGTGGTTCTGTAGGAGGCTTAGTAATATGGGCATCCAGCTCGGCGGAGAGCAGGTATGCTGGTCCCAATGGCTATCCATTCTGTTCTATACAAAGTGTTAAGATTATTTCCACCTTTTAGTAAAGGGAACAAAGGGACTTGAATGCCCGGCTAACTAGTTACACAATTCACATACAGTAGTTCTCTGCAGGCTCGGACTTTCTATGATCTTTTCGACAAGTAATGATAAAAAATGTAGTCTTTGCTTGGGCTTAAATTAAAAATGTTGGCGCTCTATGATCCCAATGTCTGTCATTTTTCTCTTCCTGGGAGTATAGCTTTTTAAGGCATGAATTCAATGGCAGCTGTGTCTGTAATACCAAACCAGGCCACTGCAATGTTGGCAGCACTATCTACTTCCAGCACTGACAGCGGTGCTGGAAAACAGCTTATAGGCAGGGACCTCACGTGATGGACCCCTATCAATCAACTATTGATCACATAGCGTGAGAATAAGTCATCAATAGGGGAAGTCCTGGAGAACCCATTTAATACTGGCCTTAGCTATTTTAGCAATCCTGCCATGCGATGGTAATATGATGACCCCTCACCCAGTATACAAAAGCGTTGGGCAGCCAGTGTGAAAACAAAATATTAATTTTAAAAAAAATTATAAAATTAATTTTCAGATTGTTTTTCTACAAACACAAAAAAATTTACAGAAATTAAAAAAAAAATGATAACATACAAACTGGATTAAAACAATGGGTTCTGTTCTAATGATACATTCCCTTCAACATGCCAGAAAAGATACAAATCTGTTCTACATTATTCTCTGCAGCCTCCTTGGATTTCAGCTCTTCTCATACAAGTGTCATTGTATATGTGGAAGAAAAAAAAAAAGTGTCAGGGATGAAAATAAAGAAAATCAGTGCTGCAATGCCAAAACGAATGCCAATTCAGTAATAGCTGATAGGGATTTTTGCCGGCAGGAAAAAGAGCAGTTCAATAGTATCGCTACACAAAAGTGACCACTCATCATGCAGGAATTTCTTGTACCACCCTGGGCGACTATCAGCTTGTGAATTCCCACATCACTGGAGGGAAGTTCTTTTTAATTTAGCTCAGGTACCGGGTTCTTTACTTGTACGGTTACATTCTGCTCAGCTTATCTCTTCTGTTTCAACTTAATTCGGGCAGGTGTTCACCGCGAGGTATCTGATAGTCTTTAGTAGAAAATTAAACTTCTAGCGCTGTCGGAGCAATGTCTGACAATTCTCAGTACAATCTTCATTCTCTAGCTTCTTCAGAAAGACTATTTCTGTATCTACAGATGGATGCAATCGCTGCTAACAGTACATATAGAGCAGCCAGCTATAGCCAAATTCAAACAGGGTCTGTATGTGCGGTGCGAAGCAACTTTTACTGTAGGAAATCCTACTGTAAAAGCCCTAAAGTAAGCCCTGTCTGCATTAAAAAAAATCATACATCACCTAAGAAGGGCTGTCAGCTCCGGCACGCATCTCCTCTGCAGCTCTGGCACTTGTCTTAAGTCTTCTGCCAGCCCTTCCTGGATTGGAAGTTCAAAATCCCCGCCCCCAGGAAGCACTGGCTGTAATTGGTTCTCGAGCACAGCGACTCAGCCAATCAGAGCAAGCGCTTCATGAACCATTGAATGCGCCTTTTAGGTGATGTATTATTTGTGTATGTCTTCTTCATGCACCTAGGGCTTATTTTCAGGGTATTATATTTTAGGCCCCCCACCTTCCTGAAAATCACGGACAATGGAGTGCTGCAAAGTTGCGTGACTTTGTAGTGTCATGTGCGACTCAAAAATTGTGATATCGCCAGAAGAAAACTCAGATCACAGATGTGATATCACTGCGATTTTCTTGTGGCGATATCGCGTTGCCTGTGTGAAAGTGGCCATATGATAATGCTGTGTGACGGGATATGAACTTGGCTCCAAATTGTCTATGCCATACGTGAAGACTTTAAGTTTGCCACTTTCTGTTTCACTTTCAAATTACCCATAATTCCTATTGTAAATTACCCATAATTCCTATTGTCAATTACCCATAATTCCTATTGTCAATTACCCATAATTCCTTTTGTAAATTATCCCTTATTTTTTATAATAAAAAGTGGTTTCCCACCGAATGGATGTGTGGATCATCTTGTGAAGCGTAGAACATCGTGTCGTTACTTTCTAGTAGCCTGGCGCTATGAACAAAGAGACGTCTACAGTACAAGAAGAAAATAGACCCTAGAGATTTAGACTTCCGGTTCTACGGTCTAGGTCACCGGTTACTAACTATCTCGTCCTCCCGAGTTTTCTCGATGCCGTCCTGTGCCTGATGCATCACCATATAATATATATCTTTCCAGGTGATTAACCCTTTCAGCAGAAATAAAAATTAACATTTTGAGCGGAGCACAGTAGGGGTCCCAGTACACTGTTAAGACGGCATTGAATATAGTATTACTGCGAGGAGACATACATGCAGTATAGCATTATGTGTACAGCACAGCCAGGAGTTATAATATATAGCAAGGAGCGCTGTGCATCATATTATATTGATAGTGAGTGTGGCTTCACCATATTTACACAAGCGATACGCATTTTTCTTCACTGCCATTTGTGAGCATCAGTGATGTTTTTTTTAGTATAATCTCGCACCGCATCGCTGCCGCCCACGATAAAATCACATAAGTCAATGGGACTTTGTAACGTTGAGATCTCATCGCAACGCACGTTTGTAGGGTTGTGATGCAAAAAAAAAACCTCCATAGGAATACATGGGAGATTAAAAAAATCGCACATCGTAGAAAGATAGGACGTGCCATGATTTTTTATCCTCTCAACATCGCATCAGTGAAAACATCGCAGATGGGAAGGGAACCGTTGTAAATCATTGGTTTCATATTCTGCTTTTCTACTGACTATCTCATCAGGCAAAAATCACTCAAAAGTTGTGCGATTTACTCGCCGGTGTGGAGCCAGCCTTACTGAGTGAATACAGACAGTACATGGCTCCATTAAGGTAAATTGGTGTATTTGGACTTGCGTTTTATTTTTTGAGGACCAATGTTGCGTGCAAAGACTCAATCGCATGAGCCTATTAGATTTCCGGATTAATTTCACTGTGTATGTTGCATGTGTTTTTGTTGCGGTCCGCACATGTTTAAAAAAAAAACACGCAAGAAGTCCCAAGTGATATCATTTTTTTCTCACTGCCTCCTGTTTGTTGCTTTTTTTTTTTTTAACTCCCATAGATTTTCATGGGCAATTTTGGTCCAAAAGGCCAAAAATAGGACATGGACCAAATAGGTCAAGGACCAAAATAGGACATGCTGTGATTTCTTTTTTAACGTGCTGCATTGGTCTGCTTAAAAAGCACGTCTGAATACGCCAATTTGCTGCGCGCAAACAAATATGCCCTGCATGCGCAAAACGAAAATTAAAATGTGCAGTTTAATTAAAGGTAGGTCCGATATTCCGGTGATTGTTCAAAGGCAAGCCAAGGACCCCAGGTGGAGCAACGCTGGTTCTGCGGAGGCTTTGGAATCGGTGATCACTTTCTCCTTTCTCTGGAGGTTGTTAATTTCTTGGAACCATTCTATTATAAATGGCAGCCTGGAACTTTTCCAAAGCCAAGGAATAACAAGACGTGCTCCCACCAAGAGGAATTTCAACAAGCTTTTTGTAATCTGTTTCAGCATGCCCGGTATCATCGAGAGTAAGAGGGCAGCAGGATATTGGGAACAAGTATGTCTGTCATTTTTTCTGCTGATAGCTACATCTTTAACCCAAAAGATTTGTAAGATCAGACACTCCCACCAAATGTGAATCATTGGGCCCCAAGCCTACCTGCAGTGCCAGCAGCTCTCAGAAACTGTGGGGAAAAATGTATGCAATACCACTGGGACCTTATACCAGTGGGTTAGAATTGTTGGCTTCCCGAAACCTACAGTAAAGTAACATTTTGTGGCAGAGGATGAACAATTTCTTCCAGTCTGTCTTAGAGAAAGATTGCCCAAAATTTCGTTCCTAGCTAGTAGCAAAAGTGGGGTTCTTTCCCGAAGAGGTGTTCAACAGGAGGTTATAAACAGCAGCGATTGGTCTGGAAGGTGATATAGAGAGCAAGCGCAGAGACTCAAAAGGCGTTAGAGGGGGCTCCAGTTGCAACTGGAATTTATGCTTCTTGTAGAAGGGGCTCAACTTCCATATACTGCAGGAAGCTATGGGAGAAGCGGGAAGGCTCAGGGACATCATGCCGGTAGGGTTTCAGAGATGAGTTGGTGGTAAAGATAGAAAGCAAAGGGGGTAGTTCAAGGTGTTCCCAAAAAGGAAGGAGCTCCTATACCAGATGCAAAATCTAGGTTTCCCACAATGGATGTCAAAGGACCACCGGGGGAGAATAGACCACCACCACTGGGTTATAGCCTACTGGTGTCCACAAGAGTACAAACTACATATGGGAAAGATGCTAAGTGAGCATAAATGTTTTTGTAGCCAAGGTATTGTTTTCAAAGGGATTAGGGACATAGAGGCCTCTATGCAAACCCAGAATGTTGCTGCCCACTAGTGAAACCAATATAGGATTCATGTTGCTACTGCCGACATGTAATAAAAAAACTAGGGAAAGTCAGCCCACCTCTATTATTCCTTTGCACTAAAGTAGAGTCTAGGTGGTTTACCCGCCCAGACAAAAGAAGAAAAAAGTTGTGTAACCTTAGTAAAAAGGACTTAGGCAGAGCTATTTGGGTCATCTGAAAGAGGTAGCGTAAGCGAGGCAATGCATTCATCTTTAAAATGTTTATTCTACCCAACAATGAGAAGTCTTTGCGGTCCAATTTAGACAGGTTTGTCTGGATAGTCGAGAGAAGTGGAAGATGGTTCAGACTGTACCCCTTGGGCTCACATGGGATCTGTGGACTGGAGTTGGGGACCCCTGCTTTAGACTATCAAGTGAAGGAGAAAACACAACGTACCAGTTGAGCAGTATGGTCAGCAGAAAGTTGGGGGAAAACTAGATTTTTTTTAAATGTTCACAAGGTCACAACATAACAAAATTAAAAAAGTGGAAGGATCTGCAGACTTTTCAAATGCATTGTGTATTGTCATGTATGAGGAAAGGGGATGATCCAAGTACTTGTACAATGGGAAACATTAGGGGGCCAAACCAGAAACCACTGTGTTTCAATAATGATTGAGGAGGAAGATGTGGTGGAAGAAAAAGAAAATGGATGAAGATGAGAAAAAAGTAACAAAAAAATTGAGGTTTGTATATCAGGAATAGCCTTTACAATTTCAGAAACCCGGTTTCTGTGCTTTTATCTGATTTCCTGGTGTAAATATCTGATCGCTGTTCACTTTTTGTCAGAAAGCTAACACTAGACAGATCCGGAGCCATCCCTCAGGAATAATGTCCCTTCGAATAATAGAAAGTTAATTCCAAGTCCTTCAATTAATCAATAGATTGAGTAGGTGGATCCCAATTAGTGTAATGTTAATTCTCATGAATAAGGAGCATAAATTAAGAGGAGAGCTATAAAATATGATTGTTTCTTAATGACAAGTTGTTATAATTTTATTCATGTCTAACGGCTGCCTGTGTATGAGCAGATCAACTGATTAGGTACAATAATAAGGAGTATGGAGGGGTACACATACGCTTTCACGTTCCGTCAACTTCCTTTGTGATTAGTCATTCATCGATGCAGTTTGCAGTCGTATTTTTTTTTTACAAAGTCCTAATGCATGACTAAGTATAAGTTAATATATTTGTATTGTTCCAGCGGTGCATTATGGGTACAGTTAAACCTGTGTATGTAATTGTAAGTCAGAAGGCTCAAAAGTAGAGATGAGCGAACCTACTTGTTTCGAGTAATTACTCGATCGAGCACCGCGATTTTCGAGTACTTCAGTACTCGGGTGCAAAAATTCGGGGGGCGCCAGGGGGCGGGGGGAGGCGTGGCGGAGTGAGGGGTAGCAGCGGGGAACAGGGGGGAGCCCTCTCTCTCTCCTTCTCCCCCCCCCCCCACTCCCCGCTGCAACCCCCCACTCACCCACGGGGCCCCCCGAATCTTTTCGCCCGAGTACGGAAGTACTCGAAAATCGCGGTACTTGAGCGAAAAAGGGGCGTGGCCGAGTAGGCTCGCTCATCTCTATTCAAAAGTAATCAGATTGCCTTGTAGTAAATGTTGGGTTATATTTGGGACTGCAACAAGGTTTAGATACTGTAGGTGGTTTGCTCATTTACCTTTTTCCCATACGGTCTTTCCAAGCTTTTCACATGATGTAAAAAAATTGTGATTCATAAGGTCAAACCTCCTTCTTCCACTGCTTCATGGTCTAATTCTGAAGCTCTTGTGTTCATTCTAGGAAGTTTTGGCAGAGGACAGGGGTCAGCCTGGGCATTCTTACCGATCTGCGGCTACACAGCCTCATACACAGCAAGCTGCAATGCCCTGTGTGTTCTGACTTATTTCTATCATCACCTGCTGGCAATTTTTTTAATCATTTGTCCTACAGTAAGATCGGACCAGATGGGCTGGCCTTCACTCCTCAACTGCATCAATGAACCTTAAAGGGGTTGTCCCGCGAAAGCAAGTGGGGTTCAGCACTTCTGTATGGCCACATTAATGCACTTTGTAATGTACATTGTGCATTAAATATGAGCCATACAGAAGTTATTCACTTACCTGTTCCGTTGCTAGCGTCCCCGTCTCCATGGTGCCGTCTAATTTCAGCGTCTAATCGCACGATTAGACGCGCTTGCGCAGTCCGGTCTTCTCCCTTCTGAATGGGGCCGCTCGTGCCGGAGAGCTGCTCCTCGTATCTCCGCCCCGTCACGTGTGCCGATTCCAGCCAATCAGGAGGCTGGAATCAACAATGGAACGCACAGAGCCCACGGTGCACCATGGGAGAAGACCTGCGGTCCACCGAGGGTGAAGATCCCGGCGGCCATCTTCGCAAGGTAAGTAAGAAGTCACCGGAGCGCGGGGATTCGGGTAAGTACTATCCGTTTTTTTTTTTAAACCCCTGCATCGGGTTTGTCTCGCGCCGAACGGGGGGGGCTATTGAAAAAAAAAAAAAACAGTTTCGGCGCGGGACAACCCCTTTAAGTGTCCAGTTTACCAGTTGTTCTTCCCTTGCCCACATTTATCTCTGCTAGCCTCTACATTGGTTTAAAGCTCCTGCCATCTAGCTAGAGCAGGTTGGGTACTCGGCTGTCAGATAGTTGAGGACCCCGAAGAGTAGACAAAAGTGGTTTATAATGGCTTCTGTCTTGTCTTTGCAAGTGTACATGGTGCTCAACGAGCTTCAGTGCTGATTCCTGTATCGGACCTGGCGATCATATGATCATTGGCGACCCCTGGCATGGCAGAGCTACAAAGTCTTAGCAGACCCAGTTCAGCCCTACCTGTAACTTGTATTACTATAGGGAGAAGTTTTGACTTTACAAAAATAGGTTAAAAAAATAGAATAAAATACAAATATATAAATTAAAGAAAACATCCACCCCAACCTAAACTGTCACCGTAGCCGCCCTGTAATGCAACATTAGGTGGTAATCCTAGAGGATGTTATATAGCAAAGCAACCAAAATAAAATAGGGAACAAATGTCTACATTTTATTTTAGCATAAATGTATTCATTTAAAAAATAAAGAATTATAAATTCTACATTTTTTTTACTTTTGTGCACATTACTCCTAATAAAACAAAAAACTCAGAAAAGGGCAACAATAGGTGATCGCCGGGGACCCACCGCTCAGGACCCCTGGCGATCAACTGATTTGCATTGAGGCTGGACATTGTCATAGAGCACTTCACTCACATTAAAATCAATGGTTGCTGAAGACTCCTCTTACTCTTCTGGCTCCAACACTGGGGTTGGACGTGAAAGTGTAATAAGAGGCAGTGCTCCCATTGATATCAATGGGAGTTAAGCTTTCTATAACACTTCCTCCTTCAATCCCGATGAAGACACCCTGCCCTGCTGCACTGACATCTGGCTGGATGATCTGCGGATTGCCGGGGATTCCGAGCAGCAGGTCCCTGGCAGTCAACTATCGATGACCTATCCTGAGGAAAGGTCATCAATAGTATTAGCACAGAAAGCTGTTTTAGGGGATTAAAGTGACAGCTAGCACAACTTTACCTTTTTTTTTAATAGATAACAGTTGCCTATAAATACTATTGGCCAGAGGCGTAACTTGAAGCTCCTGGGCCCCAATGCAAAACCTGTAACAGGGCCCCCCACTATAATGCTTTCTTCATAGTACTGGGTTCCCTATATGGAGAAGACAGGCCTTATGGGCCTCCTAGAGCTCCTGGGCCTGGGTGCAACCGCATCCCCTGTATCCCCCATATTTACGTCAGTGCTATCAGCGATTGACATCTAATGCAACAGCCGTTGGATAACGCACCCCCCACTAGCTTGTTTCCATAATTATAGCCTCGTGTGGCACAGAGTGTAAGCTCTCGCCTCCGACCTGAAGGTTGCAAGTTCGATCCCCACATGCGTCAGGTAGCTGGCTCAAGGTTGACTCAGCCTTCCCTCCTTCCGAGGTCGGTAAAATGAGAACCCAGTTCGGTTGGGGCTAATAATTACCTGAAAGCGCTGCGGAATAAGTTGGCGCTATACAAATACCAAGATTTTGTTTCTTTTATTTATACCCAACAGTTCCTGTCTGACGAATACCCTTACCTGTGATCACTATGCCCACAGGTAATGAATATTAACCACGCCATTCAAAAAAATTGAAACCCACCCGTGTCATTTTTGTATAAAGTGTACGGCATTGGACATGAATCCTATTGGATTGCTACAACTTGTAAAGGGAGCAACTCCAAAAATATTGTGAAGACATTTGCTCACAATGCTATATCCTAATATAGCCTTTGATGTGGTTAAAAACTGGAAATTCATTTCAAACCCCTTGCTTATTGCGCACATTCAGCCCATTACATACAAATCTGTATTCATTTGGCACAATGACGTTCTGTAATTATGACAAGCATTAGTCGTGCCCCTGACAGATAGAAGGTTGGAGGTCAGCGTGTTTATTTTTTTCCCATTCTCCGGGGAGAAGTGTCATGCCACAGAGCTGCATTGTTTGACTAAGTTGAGCAGGAATGGTCTATCTCTGCATTCCAGAGGTGTACAGGAGGTGCCAACACAGGGGGTCGCATTAAAGGTTAGTCTGGGCAACTTGTTATAACATACAAGAGCTCTCTGAAGTGTCAGGATGATGATTTGCTTTTAAATATATAAAATATTTTTAAGAGGAAGTGTTAGGAGCTGGAAATGCTGATAAGTCATATTTCCCTGGGTTTAGCACAGAGCTCTACTGGACCAGCCAATACATACACCATGTTAATATCTGTTGGTAATACAGGGTGCAGTCAAAAAGTCTGATCCAGCACTATATCCCAGTACTGGTGTCCTATATTGAAATAACAATTCTGTACTTGATAGATAGACATGAATGCGCTACACAATTATGTGACGCACGAACCCCTGGGGGGCCCTGGAACATGTATTTCAATTTTGGGTTGTGGCCCCTGCAAAGAGCATGTGAGAAGCAGAAATCCACTTCTCTTGGTGTCCCCAGTCCGGGTTATCTCCACTCCTGGCACCACCAGCGTTTTGGGTACACATCCGCCAGCCCCAAGAGTGATGTTCTACACAGCTTGACTGATGAGGGGGCTCATCCCGAAACGTGTATCTTCTGCTGGTTTTTAACTTGTCTAATAAAAGAGAAGTTGGATATTTCATCCTACAGACTTCTGACCTTTATTCGAGAGCAGCACCGAGATATCATTTTTTTTTAGTCTTTACACATCAGCTTGCCCACCATTGGTGGGTTTACCTGGTTGGCAGTACCTCAATCACTGATCCTTATATATTTTTTGCAACCCTCTCTAAGGCTTCTGAGTCCTAGATATTCATCTGGGTCTCAGGCCTCCGACAGTATTGGGTTTTCTCCACCCCCTCTTTTTTCTTCTCATTCCTATTTAAATAGGATAGTGTTACATCAATATAGGACACTAGTATTGAGATATAGTGCTGGATCAGTCTTTTTGACATCAGTCCATGTTAAGAATCAACAATATACGCTATATCACTGTATAGAATAAAGAGTATATCTGAAGGACATAATTACTATTGCTCTGCTAAAAAATGTAGACCTTTACATATACTGCATGGCCATTTTCTAGATACACCAGCCTCACTGTATGGAAATTAGACCCATGACCCCAGAGTGCAACATAAAATTAAGTGACAAGTTTTCCGTGGATCGGTTTTGGTGTGAATCCATATTAGAATGGGAAAATTCAGCAATCTGAGTGACTTTCAACGAGGCCTGGTCATCAGTGTAGACAACTAGGGTCAGGATTTCATACATTGCTGATGTTGTGGGGATTCCTAATGTAGCGGTGAGGAGAGTATACAGAGAGTGGTACATTAAAAGAAAAAAACAGCAAGAGGGGATCCTGTTGATGTAAAAATATTGTCACAGAAGGATGTTGAGAATTATTCTGACGGACTTTCGGTGCACAGTCAAACAAATTGCCGATAAATACAACGCTGGGGCTCCAACTAATGTGCCTGAATGCACAACCCATCCTTCCTTAACACAAATGCACTATCGCAACAAAACCAGTTCAGCGCCATTGTTGTTTAAGAGAAACAGAAAAGTGAGACCAGTGAGCAAGAGAGCATAAAAATCGAATAACTGAGCAGTGAAAAAGCATCACCTGTTCAGATGAATCCGGATGTCTGTTAATTTCATGTAGATAGGAGGATCAGAATTTGGTGCAAGAAGCATTAATTGATGAACCCTTCCTGTCAGCTGCTCAGAGCATGTTACTACTTTCATCTAATTTGTCATAAGTACAAGAAGCTTCCTGTCCGCAGGGGCCAATATTCCTACTGAACAATTTCAACATCTAGTGGAATGTATGCCATAACGATTTGCTGTGGTTCTGAAGGCCAAAGGAGAGGCTCTAGCTTAACCCTTTCCAATCCACTGTCTGGCGTCTGAAGACATTATGATTTAAGGCTATACAGCTCTGATATTGGAAGACATCCGTCGGGGTTCTCTTACTGTATATTGCCAGCCTCTCTGCTGTCGGAGCCTATCCAATGTGTCACCTCATGCAGTACTGGCTTTAGCCAGCATATAGCGCTGTTGTATAACGACAGGAAAAGAGCAAGCCCCCTAGGAAAACCAGGATATAAATTGGATTGGAAAGGATTAATATAGAACAAAGGGAGGATGCAAATCTCACAAAAAAAAGCTTACCCTATAAAAAAAAAGCATGGTAATTGGATGCATCCAGGCTCAAGTTTTAAATGGTCACATTTTTGTAATTTCTTTTATCGTGTCTTTTTTTTTTTGTGAGGTAATCTCTAGAGATGAGCGAACACCAAAATGCTCGGGTGCTCGTTACTCGGCACGAAATTTTCGCAATGCTCGAGGGTTCGTTTCGAGTAACGAACCCCATTGAAGTCAATGGGCGACCCGAGCATTTTTGTATTTCGCCGATGCTCGCTAAGGTTTTCATGTGTGAAAATCTGGGCAATTCTACAAAGTGATGGGAACGACACAGTGACGGATAGGGCAGGCGAGGGGCTACATGGTGGGCTGCATCTCAAGTTCACAGGTCGCCACTATTAAGCCACAATACCGGCAAGAGTGCCCCCCCCCCACCGCACTGTCAGCGTAAAGATCGTTCTCCTCTGGCACAGCTGTAACAGCTGTAGCAGAGAAGAACGATGTTTGCCCATTGAATTCAATGGAGCCGGCAATACAGCAGGTTCCACTGAATGCAATGGGCTGCCGGCGATCGCAGGATGAATGGTCGGGAAGGGGTTAAATATATAACCCCTTCCCTGCAATTCATCCAGAAATGTGTTACACTAAAAATATATACCGGCGTATAAGGCGACGGGGCGTATAAGACGACCCCCCAACTGTTACCTTATACGCCGGCAATACAGTGGAGCAAAGAATAAAAAGCATTACTTACTTCTTCAGACGATCTGCGCCGCTCCTGCAGACTGTCACTCCCTCCTGGTGTTTGCAGGCTCTTGCTCGCCCCGCCTCCAGAAACACAGCCAATCACAGCAATTCAATGACATCACTGTCATTGGCTGTGATTGGCTGAAGGCACGTGTGTTTCTGGAGGTGTGGATTTAAAGCCTTTCGTAGAGAAAGCTATAGTCTGCCGTGGACCAGGAGGGAGCAAGAGCCTACAAACACCAAGAAGGAGTGACAGTCTGCAGGAGCGCTGCAGATCGTCTGAAGAAGTGAGTAATGCTTTTTATTCTTTGCTCCACTGTATTGCCGGCGTATAAGGTGACAGTTGGGGGGTCGTCTTATACGCCCCGTCGCCTTATACGCCAGTATATATTTTTAGTGTAACACATTTCTGGATGAATTGCAGGGAAGGGGTTATATATTTAACCCCTTCCCGACCATTCATCCTGCGATCGCCGGCAGCCCATTGCATTCAGTGGAACCTGCTGTATTGCCGGCTCCATTGAATTCAATGGGCAAACATCGTTCTTCTCTGTCACAGCTGTTACAGCTGTGGCAGAAAAGAAGGATTTGTCTTCTATATGTTCTCAATGGGGTCGGCGCTGCTGCTGCCGGCCCCATTGAGCGCATATAGAGAAGATTTATGGCCTTTAGAAGGACCGTTGGGGTTCTTGAAACCTAAAATCACTCCTAACACTCTCCCTATAGCAGCTCCAACACGATAGCGCTTTCCCTGAACTAATGTCAGAATGCATCCGTAGCGAGCCGCGGGAGGGGCAGATTACAATACTCGGGTGACACCTAATCTCCCCAGCCACTCACAGTAGGGGGGTGGTATAGGGCTTGAACGTTGCAGGGGGAAGTTGTAATGCCTTCCCTGTCTTTCAATTGGCCAGAAAAGCGCGCTAACGTCTCAGAGAGGAAACTGAAAGTAACCGGAACACCGCGTGGTACTCGTTACGAGTAACGAGCATCCCGAACACCCTAATATTCGCACGAATATCAAGCTCAGACGAGTACGTTCGCTCATCTCTAGTAATCTCACCTACTGATGATTGTAGACCTGGCTTTAGAAGCCCCGGCTATAAGAGCTAGCTGAGGTTGCTTTTGGCCCAATGCCCACGGGCGGATTTGCTTTGTAGAACCTGCGAGGGAGATCAGCAAATCAAGCCATCTATAGAGTTGCATTAGCATCAGCAGGACAGTAAAAAGCATGCGGATGTGATTTTTTTTCCCTAGTGTGCGGATCGCATGCGCGGGAAGAAATCGCAGCATGCTCCAATTTCCTGTGGATCCAGCAGGGACGGCTTCTATTGAAGTCAATGGAAGCCGTCCAATTTTTGGCACACCTGCAGCTGTCACTGTGGACGTGCCACGGATCCACGGGAAAGCAGGAGATCTAAAAACAAAAAGAGAGCACTGCCCTTGCGCCGGACATGTCAGCCGGCACTCCCGAATGCATCTGGATCCAGAGAGGTAAGATACTATCTTTTAATGTCCATGGCCGGGACATTAAATGGGGAATTCAGAAGTGGTATCCGTTTGTGCAAGTGGACATTAGGTCTTAGTTAGCCAGACGCAGCAGGGAGAATATAGACTTACCTGGCGACCAATGAAATAAATTGCTATCCATGTGCTAAAAGGGTGGAATGGGTCCACCAAAACTCCTTTTTGTTACGTGGCTTTACGAACTTACTCATAGGGCACTTGGAAGTGGGAGGTTTTAGTGAGACAACCGCTTTAAAATGTATTTCCTGTGTATATGTTGTAAACTGTAGATATATTTGCATGAATTCTCCGAACATTTTCTTCAACTCTTTCTTAGTTTTAGCAATTTTCCAGGGAATGCTTGCTGGCAACGAATATGGCTGCCATTATAGCTTACACAATGGTTGTTTCTCACCCTTCTCAGTCCCCAGCTCCATTTTGACTATTCTAAATAAATGTACAAATATTCTCTTTCTCTAAGATTTCATATTATAATATATTTCATGTTATATATAGCTTCGTGTGTTCTTGATTTTTCAGTGGTGCCACTACAAGGTTGAGATATTCATAATGTCTAGTGTCTACCATGTTGATCTAATAGTATGGTTGCTTTAGCCTTATCTGTGGGCAGTTATAATTAGGGATGAGCGAACGTGTCCGTTACGGACACATCCGCACCCGGACACCGGCTTTGCCGAACACTGCAGTGTTCGCGCGTAAGTGTCCGGGTGCCGCCGGGGGGCGGGGAGATGCGCGGCGGCGCGGGCGGCAGTAGCGGGGAACAGGGGGGAGCCCTCTCTCTCTCCCTCTCCCCCCCACTCCCCGCCGCACCCCCCCGCGCTGCCACGGCGGTCCCCGAACTTTTTCGCCCGAACACTGAAGTGTTCGCAAAGTTCGGTGTTCGGGCGAAAAAGGGGCGGAGCCGAACGTGTTCGCTCATCTCTAGTTATAATGCCTTAGTATCAAAGGAAAGAAAAGTGTGAGTTGTGTAAAAGCCATGAGTGCAATGGGTGAGGAAACAAAGGGAAAATAGATGGGAATGTGTCAAGTGGGTGGTCAATACTCCTTAGTGTCAGTGAGTAACATCACCCATTGACAGTGAGAAGTAGATACTACGCACTTAACACATTGAGGCCTCTGTCAGACGACCGTTTTTAGCTGTGATTTGCGGATGCACATGCGATCTGCGCATATATAGAACCATTGCTTCGCAATGGGATCGGTCACATGGCCGCTTTTTATGAGGATGTCCGATAAATTATGGGACACGAGGAATTGCAGATCGCGCCTATCTGTGTTCTGGGATTCCTTGTGTTCTATATATGCGCTCAATGGGGCCGGCGGCAGCAGCGCCGACCCCATTGAGAACATATACTACAAAGATCATTCTCCTCTGCCACAGATGTAACAGCTATGGCAGAGAAGAACGATGTTCGCCCATTGAATTCAGCTGAGAGCTGCCCCTGATTGGTCCCTGCGCTGAGCCAATCAGAGGCAGCACTCACTCACCCATTCATGAATTCATGAATGGGTGAGTGAAAGCTGCCTCTGATTGGTGAGGGCTGTGACCAATCAGAGGCAGCCCATTCAGCAGGCGGGGATTTTAAATCCCCGCCTGCTGAATACTACTTAGAGCAGTTCAGGGGAACTGCCGGCCGGCCGCGGCTGAACTCCGGCTGCCGGGACAAGGTAAGTATATATATTTTTTTTATTTTTACACATTTTTGGATGATTTTCAGGGAAGGGCTTATATTTTTAAGCCCTTCCCAAAAATTCATCCCGTGCACGCCGGCAGCCCATTGCTTTCAATGGAGCCGGCTGTATTGCCGGCTTCATTGAATTTCAATGGGTTGGATAGCGCTCCTTTGATTGGGTCAGTTTCGCCGAAAACGCTGCTAGCTGCAGATTTTTCGTTGAATCGTCGGCCCGGTCACGCGATTTGCGGATGCGCATCTGTCATGCGATCCGCAAATCGTGGCAAAAAATGGTCGTCTGACCGAGGCCTGACAGTGCTTGAAGCCATATCGAAGAAAAAGTCTGTTCAGGTAAACAGAGATGAGTATGTAAATATGGGGATAGAGTAGTGGCACTATGGCTACAGAGCTATGCAGTCAGCTCTGCTGAATTTATCTGATGACAGGTCCTCTTTTTTTTCATGTCAAGGTGTAGAAAAAAAGTATACATAGTGACCTGGACTCTGTGTCCTACAAAGCTTTCCTTCTATACTGAGTCCTACCAACTCCAATGTCTGATGATATTAGACCGAGCAATTACTCACCCCCCATTTCCCATTCTTTGTAGGAAAAAATGGAGAAGTGATTCCATTGCCTCTTCCATTTCAATGTTGGTTTACTTTGATGTTGCTGGAGAGGGACTTTTATAACACTCGTGAAAGAAAATAGGGTCAAGCTGTGCTAAGCCTCTTTATTTCACATGCCCCATAAAAGCCACACGGATCAATGGATTGCTTCTTCTAACATATATATAATGCTACTGTTTTTGTAATTTTTTTGAACTTGCTAAGTAGAGTAACTATTCTTGTTTTGTCATACAGAGTCCTGGCAATTTCTACATGTTAATTATCAGAACACTGTGAAGTTTAGTATGTGACCTTTCTAGTATATCATTTATTACTGTTCTAATTTTGCCTTCCAACCTGCTCGGGAAAAAGAAAAAATAACCATTCTCAATGCTTGAATCAATTATACTACTCTGTGCAATTTCTGTGTAACCAGGCTGACACAATTTGACTTTGCTCCCAATAAGCCACTCAAAATATTTCAAAAATAGTTATTCGTTTTGTGGTTGTAAAACAGGGGAAAAAAAGAAAAGTACTGCTATTTTAGCTTTCACCACTTTTTCCTGTTTTGTGAAGTGAACATAGATTATAATTAGAGATGAGCGAGCACCAAAATGCTCGGGTGCTCGTTACTCGGGACGAAATTATCGCGATGCTCGAGGGTTCGTTTCGAGTAACGAACCCCATTGAAGTCAATGGGCGACTCGAGCATTTTTGTATATCGCCGATGCTCGCTACGGTTTCCATTTGTGAAAATCTGGGCAATTCAAGAAAGTGATGGGAACGACACAGCAACGGATAGGGCAGGCGAGGGGCTAGATGTTGGGCTGCATCTCAAGTTCCCAGGTCCCACTATTAAGCCACAATAGCGGCAAGAGTGGGCCCCCCCCCCCCCCTCCCAACAACTTTTACTTCTGAAAAGACCTCATTAGCAATGCATACCTTAGCTAAGCACCACACTCCCTCCAACAAAGCACAATCACTGCCTGCATGACACTCCGCTGCCACTTCTCCTGGGTTACATGCTGCCCAACCCCCCCCCCCCCCCCCGCACGACCCAGTGTCCACAGCGCACACCAAACTGTCCCTGCGCAGCCTTCAGCTGCCCTCATGCCACGCCACACTCATGTCTATTTATAAGTGCGTCTGCCATGAGGAGGAACCGCAGGCACACACTGCAGAGGGTTGGCACGGCTAGGCAGCGACCTTCTTTAAAAGGGGCGGGGCGATAGCCCACAATGCTGTACAGAAGCAATGAGAAATATAATCCTGTGCCACCGCCATCAGGAGCTGCACGTGTGGGCATAGCAATGGGGAACCTATGTGCCACACACTATTCATTCTGTCAAGGTGTCTGCATGCCCCAGTCAGACCGCGGTTTTTTATAAATAGTCACAGGCAGGTACAACTCCGCAAAGGGAATTCCGTGTGCACCCACAGCATGGGTGGCTCCCTGGAACCCACCGGCGGTACATAAATGTATCCCATTGCAGTGCCCTGGACAGCTGATGTAACGTCCAATTAAATGCAGGTGGGCTTCGGCCCACACTGCATGCCCCAGTCAGACTGGGGTTCTTTAGAAGTGGACACATGCAGTTACAACTCCGTGTGGACCCACAGCATGGGTGGGTGCCAGGAAGCCACCGGCGGTACATAAATATATCCCATTGCATTGCCCATCACAACTGAGGTAATGTCATGTTTAATGCAAGTGGGCTTCGGCCCACACTGCATGCCCCAGTCAGACTGGGGTTCTTTAGAAGTGGACACATGTAGTTACAACTCCGTGTGGACCCACGGCATGGGTGGCTCCCTGGAACCCACCGGCGGTACATAAATATATCCCATTGCAGTGCCCAACACAGCTGATGTAACGTCAGGTGGGCAAAAAATTAATTGGATTACACTGTAGGCGAGGGCCCCAAAAAATTGGTGTACCAACACTACTAATGTACCTCAGAAAAATTGCCCATGCCCAACCAAGAGGGCAGGTGAAACTCATTAATCGCTTTGGTTAATATGGCTTAATTTGTAACTAGGCCTGGAGGCAGCCCAGTTAAAATAAAAATTGGTTCAGGTGAAAGTTTCAACGCTTTAATGAGCATTGAAACGTATAAAAATTGTTTACAAAAATTATATGACTGAGCCTTGTGGGCTTAAGAAAAAGTGCCCGTTCGGCGTGATTACGTCAGGTTTCAGGAGGAGGAGCAGGAGGAGGAGGATGAATATTATACACAGATTGATGAAGCTAAAAGGTCCACGTTTTTGATGGTGATGGAGAACAATGCTTCCATCCGCGGGTGCAGCCTACGTATTGTTTAGGTATCGCTGCTGTCTGCTGGTGGAGAAGAGAAGTCTGGGGAAATCCAGGCTTTGTTCATCTTGATGAGTGTTAGCCTGTCGGCACTGTCGGTTGACAGGCGGGTACGCTTATCTGTGATGATTCCCCCAGCCGCACTAAACACCCTCTCTGACAAGACGCTAGCCACAGGACAAGCAAGCACCTCCAGGGCATACAGCGCGAGTTCAGGCCACGTGTCCAGCTTCGACACCCAGTAGTTGTAGGGGGCAGAGGCGTCACGGAGGACAGTCGTGCGATCGGCTACGTACTCCCTCACCATCCTTTTACACTGCTCCCGCCGACTCAGCCTTGACTGGGGAGCCGTGACATAGTCTTGCTGGGGAGCCAGAAAGCTGTCAAAGGCCTTAGAGAGTGTTCCCTTGCCTGTGCTGTACATGCTGCCTGATCTCTGCGCCTCCCCTGCTACCTGGCCCTCGGAACTGCGCCTTCGGCCACTAGCGCTGTCAGATGGGAATTTTACCATCAGTTTGTCCGCCAGGGTCCTGTGGTATAGCATCACTCTCGAACCCCTTTCCTCTTCGGGTATGAGAGTGGAAAGGTCCTCCTTATACCGTGGGTCGAGCAGTGTGTACACCCAGTAATCCGTAGTGGCCAGAATGCGTGTAACGCGAGGGTCACGAGAAAGACATCCTAACATGAAGTCAGCCATGTGTGCCAGGGTACCTGTATGCAACACATGGCTGTCCTCACTAGGAAGATCACTTTCAGGATCCTCCTCCTCCTCAGGCCATACACGCTGAAAGGATGACAGGCAAGCAGCATGGGTACCCTCAGCAGTGGGCCAAGCTGTCTCTTCCCTCTCCTCCTCATCCTCCTCATGCTCCTCATCCTTGGGTTTCTTGAAGCCTAAAATACTCCTAACACTCTCCCTATAGCATCTCCGGCACCAACAGCACTTTCCCTCCTCTATGTCAGAATGCATCTGTGGCGAGCCACGGGAGGGGCCGATTTTTATACTCGGGTGACACCTGATCTCGCCAGCCACTCACTGCAGGGGGGTGGTATAGGGCTTGAACGTCGCAGGGGGAAGTTGTAATGCCTTCCCTGTCATTCTATTGGCCAGAAAAGCGTGCTAACGTCTCAGAGATGAAAGTGAAAGTAACTCGAACATCGCGTGGTACTCGTCTCGAGTAACGAGCATCTCGAACACGCTAATACTCGAACGAGTATCAAGCTCGGACGAGTACGTTCGCTCATCTCTAATTATAATACATGATTTTTGCCCTTTAGGGCAATGGGAGTAAACCCAAAGGGTATTCTGAATTATTTTTATACTTTGCTAATGCTCCCTCCATGCTGCCTATGGTAGTTTTATAGTATATTTTGTCCTATGATGTATCCAATCTCCTCATTGGCATTGAATCAGGTGACCTGTGACCTCACAGCCTGGTAGCACAATATAGAGATCACATTGGCCAGGAGCTAAAGGCTAAAACTCTATTATACAGGATGTAACTGGTGATATCCCATTTCAGGGTATGTATTTCTTTATTGGGTTTAGTAGTCATGGGGGTAAACCGCCACATCAGTCAATAAAGACCCAAGAGGCTGAACAAAGCAGTCACGCTGGAGGAGAAGATAATACGGTGGAAAGTAATGGCTAATTTATTATTTTGGGGAACTTTAACCACTTTAAGCCATTATAGAAGTCATAGTTGTAGCCAATGAATCCATCTAAGGCCTCATGCATATTACCCTGTTAGGATTCCATTACGTATGGAACTGCAATAGCACTCAGGGCTTACACTGCCCCCTCTTATGCCTCCAGTTTCATATAATTTCATATTAAAATAATTGTGGCATGCACCAACAGATGACACGCTATTGGTATGGAGCTTTTCTCCCCTTGAAGTATGATTCCTTTTGGAGAATAGATTTATAGAAATGGCAACCTCTATAGCCTATATGGCTGCACATATAGGCCGCATTGATTTATACTAGGTAGCCAGTGGCATAGCTAAAGGCTCATGGGCCCAGGTGTAAAATTTTACCTTGGGGCCCCCAACGTCTCTTAACTCCTTAACACAGAGGCATAACTTGAAGCTCCTGAGTCGCAATGCAAAACCTGTAACATGGCCCCAACTATAATGCTGTATTCATAGTACTGGGCTCCCTATATGGAGAAGAGAGGCCTTATGGGCCCCCTAAGGCTCCTGAGCCTGGGTGCAACCACATTCCCTGCATCCCCTATAGTTACGCCAGTGTAACCATATATACATCCTCTGTTCACTGCTGTACAGACTGCCATAAGTGTGAGGCCTAACATATTTGTTAGAAGAGGCAACAGGATGGTATGAGCTCATTAGAGGATCTGGCGAGGCTCCTGGTTCAGGGCCTACCTGTGTGGGGTTTGTGATGGATATGAGTCAGGGACCCACTTGGGTCCAGATGTATTGTAGCATTTCAGGGGCTCCTCTGGTCCGTGCAGCCAACATTTCATATGCTAGTGAATGGAGATACTGATGTCAACTCCACATGGTTGCAGGTAACAAGAAAGTCTACATACCAAAACAGTAATTTCACCAGATTTAGTCAGCAGTGTGGTGGTTTCTTGAAGAAAGCATGCCATTAGATCAAGAGAGTGGAACTAGTACTCTTGCCTCCTCCAGAGGATGCTTACTCACCATTGAAGACCTCTATTCAGACACATACAGATAGAATCTGTCTTCCTTACTTCCTGCTCGATAGGAGTGGAAGAAGCACACTGCTGGATACTATGCCAGAGAGTATGACGTCTCCTCAGTTTCTACTTCTTGTTCCCCAGGAGTCCTCCCCCTCCTAAGGGTATATTCAAATAAAATTTATGACAACATGTTAAAATAAAAATAACACATTAAAGCGCAATAACATGGGGCCCATGTGTACACCCCTTACGTATAATAGAGTAGTACATTTTAACTAATGTCTGATGTTTGCAATGAAAAGGTGGCAGCACCTCCATATAGTCTATGGGAAATACAAAAACAGTTGCTCAAACTCAGGCCCATTAAAAAAAATGTCAGGCCCACTAATAAGACAGCATTATTACATTCATTATAAAGTACAACTGCTTTAATTAATGGGACCTGAACAAGGCATAGCTATAGGGGTGCAGAGGTTCAAAGGAATCTCTGCAGCATAAGAAATGTGGTGCTTAATAGGTGGGGAACTCTGTTACAAACCTTGTATTGGGGTCCAGGAGCTTCTAGTCCCACACCTGAACCTGATAAGTGCTGAATTATAAGATGTTTTGGACTTTTCAGTAGTCATAAGCCTATCAAATATCCTTTTAATTGTAGAGAAACTCTAAACATGAGGGTAACGTCGCGGCTCGCTTGATCCTTATGCCGGCGCATGTCCACTTTCATTACAGCGTTGGACGCCATGATAAGCATTTCTCTGCTGATATATGTATTTCTATATTTGGATTTCACCTGGTTCATTGTGTGCTTGTTTAACATCTACAGTAAACATTATAACTTTTTTCCAACTAGGGAAAGTCAGGGTTACTCCATGGTTTCTGATGTGGGGTTGCCCTTCTCAGGGCAAGTACCCCGCTTTTAGGTAGGGTCTCACCACATAAGTAGGATAGGGTCAGAATTCCCATTCCCCCACATTGGGTTTCATTATATTTATATATACTTTTTGTGTTCTCTGTGTTAGTATATTGTATGTGTACACATTCTTTTAGGACAGCAAATTACGTCTGAACCATACAAAGTGCTTTGTGTCCAGCTCAGATGTAACATATCAATTATTTATTCTGAATTGATTTTATTATCAAATCATTTTTAAAAATTTCCTCAACTTAATTTTTTTCTAAGATTTACGATTAAAATAGCTTTTCTGACTTTTTAGCTGTCCGTCTTTGCTTTAAAATCTCTCCCTATCAGTCTTTTTTTGTAGAATGTATTGAACATGCTTCAAGTTAGTTAGGAATCTCTCCGCACATCATTTACGATAAAGATCAGATCCTTGATTTGAATTCCAGACCTCTCAACTGTGGTCTACTGACATCTCCTCAGTATTTGTGACATTTTCCAGTGATATAGCATTATATCATTTTAAGCTCCTGAGACCAGATGACAAGATTTTGAGACATTAGAATACGGATTATAAAAAGAAATGGTCATGGGACATTCTGAGAATTCTTGCACAGTGCAAATGAATATTGATATGTTTACTGAAGTGCACAGTGTAGGAAGCTATCAGTTTGCCAATAAAATATAAAGACTGTTACTGTGCAGAGTTTACAAATCAACCGGCAGAATATCAGGTGTTCATTTTTATTACAAGGCTCCGCAGAGCAGATAATCTCTAGAAATAATCTCTCAAAATCAGATCAAAACAGCAAGTCATTTTCTACCTGAAGTGGTAACTACTAAAGATGTAGTTCCGAATAGTCATAAAATTGGACCATTTGCCTGAAGCCATTTGGGTGATTGTTTCATATGTAGAACACAGGGCAAGTATTGAGCATCATCACCATACCTGGCAATAGTGCTGAATTGGACCATAAAATGGCAAGGCTATATAATTTTACATTAAAAAGACATTTTCAGAGTTTTTTAGGGGTGTTCCTGAGCTGAGCAGGGGTGGGGCTTGAATTGACACTCCCTGCATATGATATCAGGCCTGAATAGCTATATTTAGCACTGGTATCCTTCCCTAAACAGGCTCATTAAGGCCATTAATTAGACATTAATACATTCTAAGTGAAGGTGTGGTGCACAGCTGGTAGGAACATGCCTCCTCATCATTAAAAAGCTGGAAATAAGATGAGAATTCACAAAATGATAGGGGAAGGGTAACTTTGTTTTCCTTTTTGTTTTGTGGGGCCATTTGGTTTGCAAATGTTGGGAGATAGGGATAAGCAAACTTTTCAGAAATGTTGTTTGTCTGGTTTGCCGAATTTGGACCGAAAGTTCAGTTCAGGCCATTTAAACCGAACCAGAACTTTACTAATACCCCTAAAACTGGCGAAGAAGAAGACGAAAGAAGAAGAAAAAGTAAGAGAGTTTGACTGAGGTGAATTGCCCAAGATTCAGGATCACATTGAAGTTTTAGCAAAGTTCGACCCGATCTGTTGTGAGTAAATCATCCAATTGTTAACATGACTGGTACATTGTGATAACTCGATTTTAATCATTATTATTCATTGTAGTTACGTTATCATGTTACATTAACCCTTTCCAATCCACTGTCTGACGTCTAAAGACATTATGATTTAAGGCTGTACAGCTCCAAAGTTGGAAGACGTCCGTCGGGGTTCTCTTACTGTATATTGCCAGCCTCTCTGCTGTTGGAGCCTATCCATCGTGTCACCTCATGCAGTACTGGCTTTAGCCAGCATATAGCGCTATTGTATAACAGAAGAAAAAGAGTAAGCCCCCTAGGAAAACCAGGATACAAATTGGATTAGAAAGGGTTAAGTGTCAGGCTGACATTTGCTACATCTGTATACCCTGCTGGAGAATGTTTTAATACTAGGGTCTCCCTTTGCTAAGAAGATCTGATTTAAACCAATAGAGACAACAATGATCTCCAGGGGCATCACATTTTGGTAACAGGCTTGTGCCTACTTGTTTTAGGGGAGTCCACAATTTGAAATGTTGTATATCCCAAACTAAATAACCAACATAAAATCGAAATTGTGGTTTGGTTGCTCTTATTTTGACCCTCTACACATTGCATGATCTGCCAATAAGAGTGGAGTTGGCAGGATAGCAAATACTTTGAGCACTTTTTGGATCAGAGAAGCCATTTTTACTTTTCAGGTTTTTCATGCATTGAAGTGATAAAATATGTTGTATAAATACTGTATGTTGTGTCATTAATAATTTCTATAATACTGCCCACTATGAATAATAATATAGATTACAAAGTCTGGCCGAAGTTTTACATCTGATTGGAGTTGTTCTTGAAATTGAACCTGCCAGGAGATCCATAATCCTCGAGCCATGGGCAGTATGAAATGCCATCCTCATCCATCATTCCAAGCAGTTATGTTTTACTCTGGTGACATTTAAAAAGGCTTTTACACTAGTTTCTGGAGTAAAAAAGTTACAAATTTTTACGCAAGTAGAGTTTTGCGCAAGGGAGTACAAAAACAGCTGGGGCTTGTTGGGATGGTTGTGTAATTTATGTATAATTTACACCAGAAAGTGGTGTAGATAATGCCAGAAATATACTCCAGGTCCGACCGGTTATACATTTTTGGGTAGGCACTAGAGATGAGCGAACGTACTCGTTTTGTTTAATTACTCAATTGAGCACAGCGATTTTTGAGTACCTGGCTACTCGGGTGAAAAGATTCGGGGGGCGCCGGGGGACGGGGGGAGGCGTGGCGGAGCGGGGGGTAGCAGCGGGGAACAGGGGGGAGCCCTCTCTCTCTCCCACTCCCCGCTGCAAACCCCCACTCACCCACGGCGCCCCCCGAATCTTTTCGCCCGAGTACGGAAGTATTCGAAAATTGCGGAGCTCGGGCGAAAAAGGGGCGTGGCCGAGTATGTTCGCTCATCTCTAGTAGGCACACAAAGGTGCCGATCTGTGCCTAATACATGATGAGGCATGTGCCTCTTCATGTATTAGGCACGCCGTGCACCAGGAGAAATTATACTACGATTGGTGTTGGAAATGCAGAGCTTAGTAAATTTCCCCCATAGTTTTAAAGTAAATTGGGAATGGGGAGAAGAATCATGTGAGCAACTCGCTGATGGGTTTTCCCAACCGGTTTAACGTCATTGACAGGTATTTTCCTACAGAATTCAGCAGCATGAATCTCCTAATAGGCTCCCTTTACATGTCATAGAATCATAGAATCCTAGTATGGTAGAGTTGGAAGGGACCTCCAGGGCCATCTGGTCCAACCCCCTGCTCAGTGCAGGATTAACTACATCATCCCAGAGAGATGTCCAGCCTTTGTTTGAGCACTTCCATTGAAGGAGAAATCACCACCTCCTGTGGTAACCTGTTCCACTCATTGATCACTCCACTGTCAGAAAGTTTTTCCTAATATCTAATGTGTGTCTCCTCCCTTTCAGTTTCATCCCATTGCTTCTGGTTTTTCTTTTTGCGAATAAGAATAGGGCTGATCCCTCTGCACTGTGACAGCCCTTCAAATATTTGCAAACAGTTATTAACCCTTTGCAATCCAATTTTGGATTCAGGGTTTCCTAGGGAGCTTTCACTTTCTGCCATTTAACAATAGCGCCACCTGCTGGCTAGAGCCAGTATGGGACATGGTGGAGAGGATCCCCAACAACAGAGCGGCCAGTAATCTACAGTAGGAATACCCTGCCGGACGTCTTCCGACATCAGAGCTGTACAGCCTTCAATCAGAATGTCTTCAGATGTCAGACAGTGGATTGGAAAGGGTTAAGTCTCCTCAGAACTGGACACAGTATTCCAATTACCTCACATGATCTAGACTCTATGCTTCTCTTAATACATCCCAGAATTGTGTTTGCCTTTTTGGCTGCTGCATCACATTGTTGACTCATGTTCAGTCTATGATCTATTAGTATACCCAAGTCTTTTTCACATGTGCTGCAGCTTAGCCCAATTCCTCCCATTCTGTATGTGCTTTCTTTATTTTTCTTTCCCAGATGTAGGACTTTGCATTTCTCCTTGTTAAATACCATGTTGTTAGTCGCTGCCCACTGAACAAGCTTTTCTAGATCTTTTTGAATACTCTAGAAAATCTTGCACAGTGGGCAGCGGCTAATAAATGTGCATGAATGGAAACATTGGTTACTTATTGAACTCTCATATCACTGCTTGCTATAGTGTCCAACACCTGTGCCAACCATACAGCTTCCATAACAGAATAGCTACAAGATATTGCCATTATATGCTAATAACAGTGCTTCTATGACTGTGACAGTCACCACATCCATACCCTTATATCATCTGTGTTTTCACAGGTAACTTCCCCTTTGTGTTCCGAGTGCTCCTCAAAATGTCTGACCAGCAAATGTCATCTATGATTACTTCTGCCCAAACAAAAGTATGACATACATAAACCCATGAAGTATTGGCAAACGGGGACAAGCTGAATCCTGGATTCAGAAATGAGTCAGTTATGTTTGCATTGTAAGCAAGCAACTTGTGTGAAAGAGGAGACTCACCATTAGATTCAATAATTAATTCTGTCTTTACAAGATTATTCAGTATATGGCATGCATTAAGACAAAAAAGGGACAGTTCTTTCAATACTACCCAAATAAAGAGTGCCCCTAGTGGCCAGGTCAAATTCACCACTTAGGAGTAGACAGAACTTTACATCCTAGTTGAACTATACTGTATTTGGCAGAAACTTAACTAAAGTAAATCGTATATGGACAAATATTGGCAGATTTACCATTCCATTTTCAGAATATATCGGCAACCACATGCTAAATGATATAACACTTTGATAATGCTTATATATTCGAAAAACATAAGCATCACCTCTTAATACGTCTCACGGTTAGTTTAGGAATACAGATTCTAGAAGATTTACATACATAATATGAAGCTTTCTTTGAATTGTAGACAATGGATGTATATTAAGAATATAAACTAGGATGCATTAAAACATAGAAAAAGGAAATAAAAGGCTAAGAGAAACCCATCAAACCAACTGCAGTGACAGCCATTATGACTTCTCAGTCAAGCAGAAAAATGCTGTAATAAACAGGTTCTGCTGTTTGCAATCACTCCATTCATCCTGCGCAGAAGACTTTTGGCCTTCCTGAGCACTAAATCCCCATCCAGTTATTTGACCCCATTATAAGAACACGACAGGCACCCATGTCACTAGTGAGGACTGAAACAGGCTGATGCACCGAATCTATCTTTACGACAGGTGAACTTGTATGCGCAGTGCAATGGATATAAATGATAAGTCTCTAGCAGTAGAACGAAATGTGTGTGTCCATTGGACCAATTAGATCACAGCAATTATAGAGCCTATGTCTATGTCTATATCTATCTATCTATCTATCTATCTATCTATCTATCTATCTATCTATCTATCTATCTATCTATCCATCTCATTATCTATCTATCTATCTATCTATCTATCTATCTATCTATCTATCTATCTATCTCATATCTATCTATCTATCTATCTCATATCTATCTATCTATCTATCTATCTCATATCTATCTATCCATCTATCTCTTTATCTATCTCTCTATCTCTCTAACCATCTATCTATCTATCTATCTATCTATCTATCTATCTATCTATCTATCTATCTATCTATCTATCTATCTATCTATCTATCTATCGATCTCTCTATCCATCTATCTATCTATCTCATATCTATCTCATATCTATCTCATATCTATCTCATATCTATCTCCTATCTATCTATCTATCTATCTCATATCTATCTATCTCATATCTATCTATCTATCTAACATCTCATTATCTATCTATCTATCTCATATCTATCTATCTATCTCTCTATCTATCTCTATATCTCTCTAACCATCTCTCTATCTATCTATCTATCTGGTCTATCTATGTATCTATCCCATATCTATCTATCTATCTATCTATCTATCTATCTATCTATCTATCTATCCATCTCTCGATCTCTCTATCCATCTATCTCATATCTATCTCATATCTATCTCATATCTATCTCATATCTATCTATCTATCTATCTATCTATCTATCTATCTATCTATCTATCTATCTATCGTATTGAAGAGAATAACATACACTGCCCCACAGGGAAAATATCTTCCGAGACTTTGCCATACCCATAGAAACAGCTTTGTGCCGCTTTTGTGTTTGGATAAAAATGAAGAAGTGAAGCTGCCTTTAAGATGCCACCAAGAGCTATTTCTTCAAATGGACGAGTTTACTAAAGCTTTCATCGTAAGGCTATGTACAGCCAGTTGGTCTTTGCATCATAATGCAGCGGAAACTCAACCAGATGCCACAACCATGGGTTGAATTTGGAGATAGTAGTCAGCAGAGCAAAATGTGCATGGTCATAATGGGACTTGAGTATTGAGATGAACATCCCAACTATTGATGGGTAGTTATTTAGATATGACATGCCCATGAGAGCTCTCATAGGGGCTTCTTGCACTTGCCTTTTTTTTTTTTTTTCAAAAAAACTCTCTAGGAAGAAGAGCCCTCCTGTTCTTCAGATATGTCCACTATTGCCTTTCCATAAATTTAGTTAAGGGCTCCAATTTCTCTCAATACATTATCACAAAATGCAAGCAAAAGCCTTGAGAGGCTGCCATTCACATAACAAACTGTGGTTGACCACATATAGACTCATATAATATAAACATGTCCAGAAAGACTTTTATGAAATCTTACACCACTTACCTTGGGATATTATTGAACCCTGACAAAAGGTAGACAAGCACAGGATCTGGGCCTGTTCATACTTACTTCATAACTCAAGCTCCAACTCTTTAACAATTGGCTGAAGGAAGGCAGAGTGGTTTGTTGGTGCCCACTCTGGCACCTAGGAAATAGGGCACATGCCATACCAGTTGTTCCCTGATGGAAAGTCTATTATTTGTTCTCAAGAGCTTCCAACAACTTTGTCAATGGGAAATGCTTTTATTAGCAAAAATTCAAATTTTTGTATGCTTGCTGTCCAATATGCTAATCACTATAAAACTGTCCACTGGGTGGTTCTACTGCCCAACTTGTCTGGTCTCTTTTCACCTCCATATGCTTAACCGCATGTCTTCTGCTGTTAATTGGCATCGCCATGCTTTCTTGAAAGACTGTGCCACCCCGCACTTCTTGCTGCAGCACATGGTCAGTGATGGCTGTTCATCCTTCCATCACTTCAATGATATACGCCAAAATCAGAAGTGCAGTACAGCCTTTGAAGAATGCATGGCATCTCCAGCTCAGGAGAGCTGGAAATAACAACCAATAGCATAAGTTGTGTGGTGGAACATATGGATGGAGAGAGAGCTTGGTTAAGTTGGCAGTGGAACCCCCATTGGACGGTTTGACAGTGTTTAATATACCATACAGGAAACCTGTAAAATTATACATTTGTGAATGAAAGTACTGAGGAAGATTTTTAAAAAGGAATTGTTAGATTCATCTGTCATTTGCACATCATATGTACTAGTGCAGAACGAACTTTTGAAAAGTTTCAGCTTAGCCGGTTTGCCAAACTTTTTCAAATAGTGTTGTTCGGTCTGAATTAGTTAAAACTGAACTAGAAGTTCATTCAAACCTCTAAAACTGGTGTGTAACACTATCTAAGAACCATAAAAGCCCTGTATAGCATTCTGAGAGTATTATACTGGGCTTTTATGGCTCTTAGGCCTCATGTCCACGGGGAAAATCAGGCCCGCTACGGATTCTCCATGGAGAATTCGTAGCGGGTCCCTCCTGCCCCGCGGACATAAGGCATAAAAATAAGAATTAACTCACCTCTCGCCCGCTCCGGATCTTCCCTTCGCCACGGCGTCATCTTCTCTGCGTGGCGGCCGGATCTACTTTCTTCGGCCCGGCGGATGCGCAGGGCACGTCGGTGACGTGCCCAGCGCATGCACTGGCCCGAAGAAAAAAGATCCGGCCGCGACGGAGAGAAGATGAAGCCGCGGCGATGGGAAGATCCGGAGCGGGTGAGTAAATTCCGATTTTTGTCTCCCGCGGATCCGGATGGCTTCCATAGGCTTGAATAGAAGCCTGCGGGAGCCGTCCCCACGGGAGACCCGCATGAAAATGGAGCATGGTCTAGATTTTTTCATGCACCATTTTTTTTAAAATCACTTTTATTGACCATCCGCGGGTATTTATCTACCCGCGGGTGGTCAATGCATCCCTATGGGATGCGGATCCGCATGCAGGAGAAGAGTTAAAATCCGCTGCGGATTTTAATTTTTCTTTTGCCCGTGGACATGAGGCCTTAGACAGTGTTATACACCAGTGTTCAGGACTAGTGTTCAGCAAACTGAATCAGTAGAACACTGTTTCGGGTAGAGCTCTGCTAAAAGTTTGGTTCAGCTCAAGCCTAAAATGAGCTTTTAGCTTTAAGCAAAGTTCAACCCAAAGGAATGTTCTACTACTTCCCTTTGCTCAACACTATATGTAATAATTACTTGGCTATGCTAATTGGAGGCATCAGACTTCCTTTTAAGCACTATTGGGGCTTGGTACTGATAAGGGTGCATGCATTTTGTATAAGGCCTCATGTCCACGGGGAAAATCAGGCCCGCCGCGGATTCTTCATGCAGAATCCCGCAGCGTGTCCCTCCTTTCCCGCGGACATGAGGCCTAAAAAGAAGAATTACTTACTTGTCCGGACGCTGCGGATTTTCCCTCCATCGCGGCCGGATCTTTCTTCTTCGGCCTGGCGGATGTGCCATGCGACGTGCACTCTATTTTTTTTTAACTCCTGCGGTCCCGCACCAGAGAGCAGAAATTCAGCTGCAGGTGTGCTTCGGATCCGGACGGCTTCCATAGGCTTCAATAGCGCGGGTGATCCACACTAAAATGGAGCATGCTGCGGGTGTTTCCCCGCACACACAATCCGCGCCTCATGGGAAAATGACATCCGCAGGTATTTAATTACCTGCGGGTGTCCGATGCATCCCTATGGGGCGTGGATCACGCCTGCGGGTGAAACGCTGCGGATTTTAAATGTTATTTTAGCCGTGGACATGAGGCCTAAAGCATTGTGAGCAGATTACGTTGGTGTCATAAACTGTATATATAGTAGTACAGTAGAATTTCTATTAAAAAAAACTACATTAAGTACGATGAATACATGGTCTGTAGCAACACTACACCTTAAGAAAAATATCATCTTTAGGGCTCAGTCACACGAGCATTTTTATGCGCGTATATACGCGCATAAAACCGTTCGTACTGCGTTCGTCAAAAAAAAATCGCACCTACAAACGATAGAACATATGGTTGGCAATAGACATGGTCACGCGTTTTTTTTTTCACGCGCGTAAAAACGCCCATGTGTCTGCCCCTGACTGAGCCCTTACGTTGCATTATTTTAATGACATTTTTAAAGAGTGCTTATCGGCTATTGCTAAAAGCCTCCACTTGACTTCAGTTGCAGATTTGCCCTACCGATGACATAAGCAGAAAAAAAACCTAAAAATGAACCATAGTAAAAAGAATTTTTTTTTTCTTAAATTCGCATTTGAGAATGAATGAATTCACGAAAGCAGTTTAGACAAGTCCAAAGACAATTTAACCCCTCCGACCCTTGAGATACCCCCCTGGTGCCCAGAGTGTTAAGTGTAGTTAAAATGAATCCTTTCCAACACAAATACTGTAACAGGCCTTGAAAGAAGCAAATGACTTCCAAGTCACCCTCTGGATTGCTGTTTGACCGTACCTTTACAATGTGTGCCATTTAAGCCGAGAGAATCCAATCAACGTGTCAGTTAAATTGCTACTCATCTGTCGAGATTAAGTGTTCGACTATTATCTCAGATTTAGTGGAAGTCTGAGATACTGGCACATTTCAGTGAAGCCATTAGTAACACCTGGAATCATTCACATTAGTTTAAGATCTGGCCCCATAAATTCCCAGCCATTAATGATTATTCTGACTCCTCAGGATAAATGGCTTAACGTTTTTGATAATGAAAATATACATTCTGCAGTAGTTCTTTCTTAAAACCACATTACCTTTGTAATGTACTTCATGGCTGATAGTAACAGACTGTCATAACTCTCGCCAAGGAATTTTATTGTGTTGTAAAGTATTTAAACTGTGTTGTAGTATTAATTTCCTGAAATCTTAGAAAATCTTCACTTTTTCGGAGAAATTAATTTTTAAAAATTGACCAAATTTATCTTAAGAATTTTAAAATAAGCGTTAAATTTTTTTTTTTTTATTATCTTTAATCTTTGAAAAAAGTGAACATGAAGTACAGGAAAACCATCTTTGGAAAATCATCAAATAAAACAAAAAAAAAAAAAAAAAGGAAAAAAAATCTCTGCTCTGTATACGCTCACTGTATCCGATTAGTTATAGCCAAAAGCGATTATTTAAATATCCCAAATAAATCTTTTTATTCCTTGAACATTCATCTCTTTTAAGTGTTCATTAAGATGGGGTGTGACAGCCTCGGAAAATGAAACATTAATTCTTTTTTTTTTTTTGCTTTGTGTGAAGATTGGGTAGAACACAAATCCCAAGGGCAGCCATAGTTTAGGTGTCGCAAAGTAAAAGGGCAGTTGAAGAATCTGTCTTTGTATCTCCTGCTCCTCCTTCCATAGAAAAATATGAGATGTGTTTTGATGTCACGGCTCCGCAGCCTCTTCAGTCTATGATCTCTCAGATCTGAGAACAACATGTGACATTTTGCGTTTTTTGATATACGTTCAGTAGAAGCTTCTTTTTTTTTTTTTTTTTTTTTTAATACCCTACCTCATTTCAGGTCAGCCTCATTTGCAGTCATTACACTGATAAGTGGATTTAGTTCTTGGGTTTTCGAGAAAAAAAAAAAAGAAAGGAAATAAAAAATATCTAAAATGAAATATTAATATTTAATACTCGGTCTCATTTTCAGTCACAGCTAAAAAATGCCATAAAACAACTACATCTAAATTTGCATTGGCCATTAGGATACATCTAAGGCGCAATAAAAGCTTACATCTGTAGCAAGGAACTGATGAATTCTTATCTAAGAAAATCTGTTACGGAGGAGTGCAATCTTCAATAAAAGCTTGTAAAAAATGTATACAGAGTCCATAATCGCCGTAAAGAATGGTAATTGGCGACAGTCAGAAGTGAAATGATCGTCGTTTACGCCAAAGTTTCATTTCAATTTGTGACATCAAGAAGCAATGTAGAGGAAATGCAACTTTCTAACTAGCCAAAGTCCATTGAACAATGGTTCTTTCCTCTGAGTATGCCGTGACAATTCTAGAGTTGTCGAATTTAAATGTGACACCCTAATCCATTTCATGAAGTGGAAGGAAAATGATAGCTGTAATTGTATTACTCGGGCTATATTGCTATGGTTATTATTCTTTCTCATTTGGATTCTTATGTTAGTATGTTAAAGACTTATCAAAATTCTGCACCATATTGCAGTGGAAGAGCTGGTGTATTTTTCTTCAGTGAGTTCTTTAGTACTTGAAACTTCCTGCCACATCCTACACTATGAGGAATAATGCACCCCCCCATCCTATCTATAGGATATTGGAATTTGATGTCCGTGTAGCATCATAATGCCAGTTTTGTATGAAAGCTAAACAAAATTGTGTTGACTGTATCATGTTGAATAACCCATAAGGAATGTGTTACCTGACACAGCACACTTGCTATGTGGAAGAATCTGGTCCAGGTGACATCACAATGTCCACCCTAACCCATGTAATCCTCAAACCAGTGAATGCTCAGTGTAATCTTGTCGCTGGACGATCAGGAGACTTCTCTGCCAGTCAGAGGACTGATTAGTTATTGGGGAGTTGGTATCCCCAGTCTGCTAATCAGCAGACACTGTTTCTATTCTCAGTCTGATGGTATTTATGGTCTAGTTGGCTGTTCTGTATCCAGTTCATATGGGTGTATGAGTGTTGAAAGAAGGAGGACGTTGAATTTCAATGTCCAACCATTTGCTCCTTAAGGAGGTAAGCCACCACCAGAGTTGTTTGGCCGTGGCTTTCCTTTCTAAGCACTTGAGCACTCAGCCTGGCTTAGGGTTCTTGTGCATAAGGTTGCAAGGAAACACAACTGTTGGCCAAATGATCATTTACTCAACAGTGGTTGAAAGTATACTCCAAAGAATTCAATACTCGAGCGAGCACCATGCGGTGCTCGGGTAAATTGCAGAGAGAGAGAGAGGGAGAGAACAACCTTCCCTATGCAAAGCATGGGTTAGCTTGAAAAGTGCTTGAGTCTCCCATTGATTTCAATGGGGTTTGTTACTCGCACCGAGGTCTCGAGCATTAAGAAATGCTCGACTTGAGTAATGAGCACCCGAGCATTTTGGTGCTCACTCATCTCTAGTGCTAAGGTATCATGCATATTATGGGCCAATACACATTCCAAGGCACCCATATACGTTAATGGGCCTATGCTGTATCTACCTATATCTCTCATTTAATATGGAGGTATAGATATAGTTTGTGTCTTTTTGTATAGGTGTTTCCCAAGAAAAGTTTGAATAATGTTTAACAGCCTATTGAGAAAAATGGCAGGAAAAACCATCCAATCCTCAGCATGATCTTTTTTTGATAAAAACACCACTGACCCCAAATGTAGACCTGTGCACATTTACATTTAGACTCCCAACAGATAACTGTGTTGAGCCTCCCAAAAAGATAGGAAAAAAAGCTGAGAGAAGTACTGTATGCACAACCAGCCTTAAAATGGATTCACACATGCTGTTTTTGTTGAAGTTTTTCAGCTGAACTTACAGATTTATCCCCTTAACTTTCCATTAATTTTGTTAAGATCTTTCATTTCTCAAAATACAAATTCAATATATTATTGTGACAGGCCAAAAAAAAAACCAACATGGTGCAATTCTCATCACAAGCACTGGGTAACCACACATAGACTCATATAGCATAAACATCTCCTGACAGAGTATCACAATATTGTGTTTTTTCTTCAAAGTTAGTTATCTCATACCACACTAATCACGATATGTTTAGCCAGGAGGAAAGGTAATGTAGGAACCATCTGCAGGAGGAGATACAAAAAGGAAAAAGTATATGTCTTTCCTTTATACTTTTTCTTCTTTTTTGGCTTCATTCTTATACTCCAGAATGATCTTCAATAGAGATGAGCGAGTATACTCGCTAAGGCACATTCCTCGAGCGAGTAGTGCCTTAGCCGAGTATCTCCCCGCTCATCTCTAAAGATTCGGGGGGCAGCGGGGGAGAGCGGGGAGGAACAGAGGGGAGATTTCTCTCTCCCTCTCTCCCCCCTGCTCCCACCCGCTCCCCGCCGCAACTCACCTGTCACCCATGCCGATCCCCGAATCTTTACAGACGAGCTGGGAGATACTCGGCTAAGGCACTACTCACTCGAGTAATGTGCCTTAGTGAGTATACTCGCTCATCTCTAATCTTCAACGTTATCCACTTGTAAAGCCTGTATGTCAATATACCAAAAATTTCAGAAAACGACTTCTTGTGTCACCATGGATTGTGGCCGACGAATCTTTCTTAGCAGAAAGTGACTATTAGGAAAACAGTGTAATGACAATCACTGCTGCTTTCAACAGTTGTGGACATTAATTACGCTGTCTCTGAGGGGTAAAGGTGCATCTGGACTAGTAAATCATATAAAATCTCCTAATTACTGCCTCAGGAAGCAACGCTCTGACCTCAGAATCTTTCACTCCTTTATATTTTACACTGTACTATTACGCTCATCTTATTTGCATGCTTAGTCCTACAATCATAAAAGAATATCATATTGAGATTATAGAATGTTGCTGTGCCAAAAGGTTGGGCATATCAATATAATGAAATAACTGGATATTATCTACTTCATCAAACCATGATCCTCTGTTTTCATGAATCTCTCAATGGGTTTTGGAAGCCAAGTAACAATCGGAGAAATGAAATGATCCTGTAGTTAATTATTTCCAAATTATTATCATGACTGCAACCTTCTGGCTCTATCGCAAATTCTGAGCAAAATTGCTGCATTACAATGACTCAAGCATGACCAGAATGGGAAAAAGTCATTCTAGACTTCTGATGATCCCAAAAATTGCAACCAAGTCATGTTTATGCCATGATTGTACCATAAATTGAGGATGACTAAAAGTCAACATAGTGCACTAGCTCTAAAGGGGTTTCTCCATGCCAAAAAATTGCTACACAATTGTAGATGAGCCAAGATAAAAGAAAGAGGTAGCCTAGGAAGGATTTCATCATGAGGTTCACCTAGGGAAGGCTCCATCCATGACTTAGTGTTGTTTCGGCCCCAGCTGTCAACCTGGTCTCTCCAGAAGCTAAACAGAGGTGCATCACTGCACCACATGGCGCTCCTGTAGTGACCTCTTTAATGGCAATAGTAAAGTTCAAAGCAAACACTTAACTTTTCCCATTCTTGAAACTCGTGGGCCACAAGTTGTGGTAGGCAATTTTTCTCAAAGCAGCAGGTGAGTGGAGTATTCACGTTTCTTACGACCAACTTTCCTGGAGATCAGAGATCAGTAGAAGCATGCTTTTTTTTCTCCCTGTGGGCTATATTTGCCCTTACTGGGGACCAGCAAGGCAACGGTTCCTCTGTCTACCATGCGTCTACTTCCTCTTCGCACAGTGGTGCCACCAGTTACTTCCATTTCCTTTGAGAACACCCATTGCAACTTCTGTCGCTTAAAGGAATATAAATTCACTGTTTTTTAGCTGTAGCATAAGACAAGAGCTATGTTATACATATTCATGAGCTGCCAACATCTCTGCTCTCTCACCACCAATTGACAGCCTTCTCCCTATACTATGAAAAATGAGAAAGCTGTCAATCAGCGGTGGGTGGATGCTGAATCGGTAGCTCAACTATATATAGATATCAAAAGCATCATTGAGAGGGTTCCAGTACTGCAGCTGATAAATAGAGATTTTATGAAAACTACTGTAAGTGACAACGCTGCAGTCAGGGTGTTTGTCACTATTTTATACTACCCCTAAATAGGGCAGCATAAACCTGGTGACAGATTAATTTTAAATCTACACTGATATGCATAATACACAGCAATACAGAAGTACTGCATTGCAGTGTATTATATGAACAGTCAGTAGATTTCCTATTCAAGTCCCCAAGTGAGCCTAAAAAAAGTTGAAAAAAAGGGTGAAAAAAAGAATAAAATTAAAAAAAAAGTCTTCCAAATAAAAATCATTATGTAAAAAAAGAAAAACAGAACGGATACAGTAATTGTTACTCATGTAATGGCCACAAACTAGATAGAAAAAATAATCCAATCTTATTAATCATAAATGCTGTACAGAGATATATTTACACAGGGCAGATATGCCAATGCAAACTAACTTATGATGCTGTTAGGACAGGTGACAGGGAGCCAGGTGGTGTACTTTTCATACTCGCCAGCTCCTGGTTCCCGTAGTGCCTGTCTGTAAAGTCCGCGCACTGGTCTAAAATCTGACTCTTTCCTATGCAGGCTGCACTTTACAAGTCCATAGGAAAGTGTGTGCACAGGACTCTGGAAAGTGTCAGATTGCACCTGGTGCATGGACCTTACAAAAGTACTCGCCAGATGTAGAAGATTCATACAAGCCACATCCAATGGCCGGACATTCCTACCCAACATTCTATATACAGTGTTAGTCAACTTAAACTTTTTCAATGCAGTGGCCTATGGAGGGTGCTCTCCTGCTCCAAATTAGACAAAATTCGGACAATAGCCACTTCAGACAATGCACTCACCATTTGTAGAAAAAAATGTAGTAAATAAGTCGCCAGTAGGTGGCGCTTTACAGAGGCATAACTTGAAGCTTCTGGGCCCCAATGCAAAACCTGTAACAGGGCCCCCAACTATAATGCTTTATTCATAGTACTGGGCTCCCTATATGGAGAAGAGAGGCCTTATGGGCCCTCTATGGCTCCTGGGCCCGGGTGCAACCGCATCCCCTGTATCCCCTATAGTTACACCCCTGATACTGTAGTTATGCAAATCATGCTACAAATGTTCAATAAGTCCCCTTGATTTTCAGCACCGCTGTCCATTTGCAAAACCATTTGTTCTACTGCTGAATAAAGTGAGGCAGCTTTAGGCCGCCTGCACATGGGCGTATTTTTGCTGTGGAATCCGCGGCAGGCATCTGCACCGTAGATCCGCAGCAAATATTGTCCATAGTATGCTATGGAAAATCAATGTTTCCTGTACACGAGCGGAAAGCAATTGTGATTTCCACTTGTGGAGGAATGCTCCATTTTGCACGGATTTCATGTGGATGGCCTCCATTGAAGTCAATAGAAGCCATCTGACCCACGGCCCTAATGCAATGACATTGTGGAAAGGTGGCGGGTAGCTGCGTCATTGTCTAGTGATGGCGCAGGAAAAATAAACATTTGGGAAGAAAATCTGTACTGCGCATGTGCGACAGCAAGCTGTCCAGGCCATCCGCAAAACAGATGAAAATGGAAGAACGCTGGGTCGCCGGCCGCAGTCAGAGCCAGAATCCGCTGTGGAAACCAGCATGCGTAATCTGGCTCTACCGTGTGCAGGCGGCCTTAATCGCTACAACATGCCAAGAAATGCTGTCCTGCAGTTCTGACACTGATATAGGACTGTCATGGTAGACCTGGTCTGCTACAGCGCCACCTATCAGCGACTTTAAATACGTTTTTTTTTACAAATGGTGATCGCGTCATCTGAAGTGACCATTGTCCAAATTTAGAGTACCAGAACGCTTTCCAGAGGTGGAGAAATTGGGAAAGTTTAATTTCACTCACCCTGTATATAAAAATATGGATGTGGTTGATGAATAAATAATGAGTACATACACACAATAGCTCATACAAAGTCATCAATGCACACCGCACCCAAAGAGAGCTATAATGAGGATACATGTAATTTCCCAATATAGTATATAGTGGAACATATATGCCTACCCTTGCTCATGGCAGTGAGCCTCTAAGGTGAAGAAGAAGTGTCCCGATGCACATTTTGCTAGGCAGGCTTGAGCAGTAGAAATGTCCTGTCATGTGATGTGCTTTGTGTGCATCTTTTACAATCGGTGAGTACCTTATATATCAGTAGTCAATTTCTAAACTATTGATAGCCTATCCTTAGGACAGACCAACAAAAGTAGATCGGCAGACGTCTGCTGCTCAGGACCCCGCTGATGAGCTGTTCTCTGAGCTGGAGTGCTTATGCACTGAGCTGATTTCTTTAGGGAGTAGACAGCTCTGTTCTTGCTGCAGTGGCCAGGCTTGGAATTGCAACCCATTCACTTCAGTGAGAACTTTGCCTGTATTATCAAGACTGGACACTACAGTAGGAATAGAGCTGTCTGCTTTCTGCAGAAACCAGCACAGTACATGAGCATACTGGCCCAGTAAATAGCTGATCTGTCAGGCTCCTGGGCGACAAGCCCCTATTGATCTACTATTGATGGAAAGTTGATTTGTTTACCAAGACATAAAAAGTATATACATTTGGTTCCCCTGTAATCGTACTGACCCACGGAAAAAAAATAACATATACAGATGTAACAAAAGTTAAAAAGGACTTGTCACTTGATAGAGTCAGCTGGTCTGAATGAATGGCTCTGTAACCATAACCCTGCTTACTCTATCCTCATTTTTATTTATACTCTTTCCCTTCACCCAGTTGGGCTATTCTTTGGTCTGGCTCCTGGTAATCCCAATGTGTCAAGTGTGCACCCACCACTGCTATTGCTTGATGTCATCCAAGTGAGTGATGGGAACCTCCCAGTTGGCACATTAAGAGTGTTGGGAGTTGGACATAGGAGGTCAGTATGAAGAAGTAGAAAAAATGGAAATAGAGTCAGCAGGGCTGCTGCTGCAGAGCTAGGCAGCCAACCCTATTTACTTCATCCAGTGACAGATCCCCTATCACTTAGCATTTAATATTTTAGGAAAAATTCACTACAGTGCTGCATATTGAGGTATCATGATGGCCCAATCATGTTAGCTAGTGATGAGTTTGTTGACTTTAGAAAAGTTCGATTCGAATGGCTTACTGAACTTTTGCAAAAAGTTTGTTTCAGTCTGAATTAGTTTGAACCCAAACTAGAAGTTCACCAAAATCCCTAAAACTGGTGTAGAACACTGTCTAAAAACATTATACAGGGCTTTTATGGCTCTTAGACAGTGTTCTACACCAGTGTTCAGCATTAGTGTTGAGTGAATCGAACCAGTAGAACCCAGCTTCAGGCTCAGTCACACGGGCGCCGATCCACCCGTGTTTCTGCACGATAAGACGGCCGCACCGCGTGTGGACGACTCTCTGCATGACCGTCTCCATTGCCGGCCATGTGTTCTTTCTTCCGGCTGGTGCGGAGAGTTGTCCGCACCTGCAGTGCAGCGGTCTGATCGTGCAGAAACACGGGCGGATGGGCGCCTGTGTGACTGAGCCCTCAGGTAGAACTTTGCTAAAAGGTCATTTCAGGTGTGCCTGTTACCTGTTAGCAGAGTTCGACACAAAAGAGGGTTCTACTGGTTCGGTTTGCTAAATCTGTAGTTATACTGCCCGGTGAGCAGCTCCAAATTTATTATATAGGAAAGCAATGTTGGAATGTTTTCCCCATTCCTCCTTGAAAGAATGAATAAACTTTAATCACTAAGCTATATAAACTTCAAAATAGTGCCAACACCTCTGGCAAAAAACAAACCTCCTACTGCTATGTTGATGGAGAAATAATAAAATATATGGTTTTTGCAATGCAGCGATAAAAGAAACAAAAAAAATGGACCCATCGTTAAGGGGTTAAAAAAAATGTCTCCTGAAGACAACCCTTTTTCTTTAATAGAAGCTGATCGTCTGAGTCCAGTTTCTTTAACCAATGGTGATCCCCGATAAGCCAAGTCTACCCGTTCATTTCAACCGAATGCCCATCATGTGATGTACAGATGGGTCGGGTCCATCTGCCCTTACAAGCAGAATCTCTATTAACCCCTTTGTTCTCTGCAAGGTTTCTCCTGTGGACTGGCAAGCAATGTGGACAAGATAGAGCACAAATCTCACAATCCGCCTTTAAATCCCCAAGTCAGTTTTTAATATTTTTGTTTTCTTGGAATGATCCTTTAATTGATTTCATACTGGGTGGCATAGAAAGTGTCACCCGATACGGCCATATTTTTTTTTTTCATACATGATAAATCCCTTTAAAAATCACTCATCAGTTTAAAAGCCTTTGCTGCATATGCCATGCAGGTTATTGATGATTCACATATAAGTGGCACATTATGTATCTCTCCGGCAAATGGCACTTCAACAGCAGATGTTTCATATTGTGTACACAGCTCTGCTGAAAGTTGAAGAAATATATGACTAAGTTAAGCCAGATGTTGAGAGCATCGTTAACAGTTAGTACACAGGGTCATACATTTTGTTATCCATCATGAGTGACTAATCAAAAACAAGTACCATGTGTCAATTACAGCAGAAAAATCACCAAGGGTTTCATTTCTCATTTGACCCGGCATCATGCACATTGTGTTTCTAACACTGCACTGATACACTTTATAATGGCTCTTGCTGTTTGCAGGACTCCTTAGGACTAAATTAATAATCCAAAGGAAATACCATTTTTTTTACCATTTGGAAAGATCTGAGATATAATACATCTTGAGAGAGATGGCTTAAAATTAATCCAGAATTCGTATGTTTAACCCTAGTAGCTTCTAGTCTTTGGTTAGCAGATGTAGGCATCTGAAGATACGCATCCTATTGCCAATGGGCTCTTGCTTCTTTGCTTGCTTAATTTTATAATTATTCCTTATGTATATTTGTCGGCTGAACATGGAATCATAAGTAAGCTCAATATATCATAGCTATAAATTCTGAAAGTAAAGGTAAGGTGAAGTTCCCTGGTGCAAGCACCAAGTCATGACTGACTCCTAGGGTGATGTCACATCGTGAAGTTTTCTTGGCAGACTATTTTTGCACGGTGGTTTGTCATTGCCTCCCCTAGTTATTTTTACCACCGTGGAAGCTGGGTACTTATTTTACCGACCTTGAAAGGATGGAAGACTGAGTCAACCTTGAGTCGGCTATCTGACCCAAGTGAGGATTGATTCCGCAACCTTCAGGTCGTGAGTAGAGTTGAGCGAATGTCCTCTTCCAAGCTTGATGCTCGTTCGAGTATTAGCATACTCGATGGTGCTCGCTACTCGAGCGAGCATCACGCTGTGTTCAATCCCGCCCCAGGTTTTGGCCCCTCCCTGTTGTGACGTGTCAGTTTTTGCCCCTCCCCGCTGCGACGCAGTGCATGTCAACGGCAAATTTTTTGGCTGGCTGGCAGGCAGAGGGGAAGAGAGAGAGAGAGAGAGACAAACTAAAAAAAAAAAAAAGCTTGGGACCTGGCGTCCCACATACAAAAATGCTTGAGTCTCCCATTGAAGTCAATGGGGTGCGTTACTCGAGTAGAGCTCTCGAATTTTGCGAAAAGCTCAACTCGAATAACGAGGACCCGGGCATTTGGGTGCTCACTCATCTCTAGTCGTGAGCGATAGCTTAGGACTGCATTTCTGCTGCCTTAACACTCTGTGCCACAAGTCCTAAAATGGCCCCAAATTTTTTTATGCCACTTGGATAAAAGGATCGATGAAAGAATACATTGTTTTAATAGTTATGAGTCTGCTGTATTCATGAGCGAAGCGCTCTCCCATTCTCACCCTGCCCCTCAGGATTTTGAATGTGACTGTCAGTCTTTGCAGCGGGAGGTGGGGGACCGCTCCCTTATTGAATACAGCAGACAAATAACTAGTGTTGAGCGAATCAAACCAGAAGAACCCTATTTCAGGTTGAACTTTGCCAAAAGTTCTGTTTGGCACGTATTTGAACTTTTAACAAAGTTCTACTCGCAGCTGGTTTGATTTGCTCAACACTAGTCCTGAACACTGGTGTATAACACTAAGAGCCATAAAAGTCCTGCATAACACTCTCTGATTATTATATCAGGCCTTTATAGCTCTTAAACAGTGTTATACACCAGTTTTAGAGGTTTTCGTGAGCTTCCAGTTCGGTTTAAATTAATTCGGACCCAACTCAACTTTTTGCAAAAATTTGTTGAATTGGCCAAACCGAACTTTTCAAAGGTTTGCACATCCCTACTCATAACCATGAGTCCTTAGTTTTCTTTTATCTCTACTATTAGTAGTGCATTTTTGGATACTACGAGCACAGAGCTTATTCAGCTCACAGATCCACTTTAAACATAAAATACCATTTTTAGAAAATTTGTCATAGAGATATGCATAGGTATTGATTGGTTGGGTCTAGGTAGTGAGAACCCCACTAGAATTCAGCTTTTACTGGTAAAAGAATGTTACTATGGCAGTGATCTGCATTTTAAAATGCTTTACCTCCACAATGCCACAATGGTACAAATCCACATTCTGCCACCTGACATGGTTTCCACATCAAAACTGCATCAAGAATTGACATGTCAATCTGCGTGCAGAAAAATCCACTCAGTATGAAGTATGATTTGGATTTCCATTGGGGTCTACTGAATGCTAAAATTAGATGGATTCTGGTGTGGATTTCAGCACAAAATCAGAATCAGCGCCCCTGTACAGAAACAAAAAACTGTGTGTATGGCCCTTAAGCTCTAATTAGTGGTTTTTGTCTCTTCTTGGCAGGCAGAAAAATCCAGTTATAAGTTAAATACTCTCTGCTCATTCTCTGGTCTTCAAGGAGCCAATGCATCTACAGTATAGCTAGAGGTGGTGCAGAGGTAACAGTTGTACCATTGCCTGAGGGAGCCCAAAGTCTGAGGGGGGCTTAGGAAAACACCAGTATTATAAATGCCACATGTTACAAATTTTGCCTTGGGACCCAGTGCTTGCTTCAAATTGTGTATTGCCCATCATTACACAGACGGGTTATTATGTAAAACTCTTCCTAAAGTTTGCCAAGAAATGAATCGGGGTTGCCAAACATCTCTAAATTCGTGCAGAGTCTGCAAAAATAGGGGAATTTTTTTTTTTTCTATCTGAAAAATAAATTTGCTGATTCCCCTTTGAAGCTGAACTTTTCTGAAGCTGGAGGATGTTAATTATCGCTATTTTATATAGCTCACAGTAAGAGCTACTAATGTGTTCAAATTAGTACCTTAACTATAGATATATAACACTATAATATTTATGATATATTATGGTTTTTTTAATGTGATCATAAAAAATGTTGGCTTTTCGCAATTTTTGGAAAAGTTGTGCAGCAAAAAAAGTTGGTAACACTGAATTGAATGTGTATGGAGGACATGCTTGTTTTTTTTTTTTTTCCTAGAAGATGAGCCCCCAAGGTGTCGGTCAGAGGATCATTCCCTCTCTTCATTGGAATATACATGTTTATTGGGAAGATGGAGGAGATAACTCGTGACTTGAACAAACCAACAGCCATCTGATGTACATGATCAACCTGTCAACCAACATCGTAACCCACTGCCCTGCAAATAAAATACAAAATGTAATAGGGGTTTCCTATTCTGTTTTTTTTTAGATTTAAAGCCCCTTCGAACAAGGCTTGTTTTTGAAAATGTGTGAAAAGCTATAGAGAGAAGAGACTGGCGGATAGGCGCAACTCACCAGAAAAGATAGTGGGAAGGTTGGATACATTATCCAACTTCTCTTTTATTGAATATGTTTAAAATCAGCATAGGGTACACATTTCGGGGTGAATCCCTTCTCCAGTCATGCTCAGTGGGGCCCTACTTTTGAGACTTCAGGAATATGGATCCAAAACGCTTGTGTAACCACTGACTTGGGATCAATATTCCTGAAGCCCTAAAAATGATGCCCGACCCAGCATGACGGAAGAAGAAGTCCACCCCAAAACGCGTATTCTATGCTGGTTTTGTAATATATTCAATAAAAGAGAAGTTGTATACTATACCCTACCATCCCCCTATCTTTTCTGGAGAGTTGCACCTATCTACCAGTCTTTTCTCTCTATAGCTTTTCACACAACTGTCATGCCCACCATTGGTGAGCTCTCCTGGTTGGCAGTGCCTTCACAGTTCATTCAATTTTCACATCCTATTCTAAGGCTTTTTTGTCTTCAGACATCATCTGGGACCAAAACCTCCAATACTATTGGGTTTGCTCCACCCCTCTCCTTTCCTACTGTTTTTGAAAATGGGACCTAGTTCCGCTGATGTGCCCGTTCAGTGCTCTAGTGAGAGGTCACATGACCTGTGACTCCACCAGTGCTTCTGGCCCAAGCAATGTCCTATATACAGGTCACATGGCCAAGTAATGAAGAGGTCCAGGCTGGTTTATAGGCTTACGCTGATGATAGTCTACTATTGAAGCATCAATGTTTATAGTGAATGTATTTTTCTTGATACACATTACAGCCATCATATTAGAATTAAACATTTTATTTCCTGTGAGTGAGAATCAAAGCTACCAGCCAATAATGGACTATTTCATTTCCACAATGCACACAAACACAGGCACATTCGTTACAGCGCCGCTGCACAAAAGGCAAGTGATTTTATGCTTGAGTCGCAAATTTGTAATATGAAGATCACAGAAAATGTAAATGGGATAAGGACATAATCTGAGAAAAGCTACAGACAGCCGATAATGATGAGTAGCAGCTTTATGATAAATATAATATACAAAGAAACTAAGACCGGTTCAGCAAATAATAAAAAAAAGGGAAAGACAATGAAAAATGACAGTGAAGATTCTTGTCTGACGAAAGTCTGTAATTTAATCATTGCACTCTCTTAGATAACCCCGCTCAATAATAAATTAGCTTTCATCGGGCTTGCAATAAATGTCCGCATAGTCTTATTGGAAGAAGCGGACAGAGAGGACACGCAAGCCGTTTTTATGTAAAGTGGAAGAGAATGTCCTTAATGAAGTGTTTTAAAGAAAACCATAAAACAATATTTTCCGCGTTAAATTAGGATGAATAAGCGGCGTTTATAGCTTCTCTTTCAACATAAAGGACATGAGATAATATATAATCTAGAGGTAAAGTAGAGACAATAGTTTAGCCTGGATTCTAAATCATGTTCTTCATTTAAGCACCTACAACCTCATTGTATGTTATGTGAGAAATATTACATTGATGGCGGCTTCTTTATGGCTAAGAAATTGTTTCCAAAAATCCGAGCATTAGCCTCTCGATAATTTTATTAGCCGCAAATGTGATAAAGCAGATTTTAACATGCAAAACAATGACGATGGTGGAAGCTATTCTGAGAGTAAAAACAAGAATGGAAATAGAGATTTTCTTGACTTAGAAAAGATCTTTAAAAACATGATCCCTTGTTCAAATTTTCATGCAGAATCTACGAAAAAATGAGGACCATTTACAAGAAGAACAAATATTTGGAGAATGGTACAGTACCTGGAAATTTACTAGGAGTCAGTATCTGTTGAAGTCTTGGTGAGGCCTTGTAAATAATGGGGTGATGGCCACCGGCCACGACCATTGGCTTCTCCTTTTATCTCCTTCTGATGCTGATGGGGATTGATGATTTCAAAAGCTTCATGATGAGAAGCTTTGTAGGATAAATGATGACATTTTCGAAAGTACTTCTAATTGTATGGTATAGGGAAAGATTGTTTTACAAATAGTATTTAAAGTGGTTGTCTCATAAGGATAGCTATTGTCCTCACTGTAGGTCCTATTAGGACATATGAATTTCATAGAACAGGCAGTCTTCTTCTTGGCACATCCTATGAGCCAAAGTGCAAAGCCGCCAATAAGCAGCTTGGGCAGACTTCAGCTGTCTATGTTTTACATGGTCCGTCATTCCTTTAGATGGATGTCATACTACAATTCCCTTGTGAGAAGAGTTGAAAATTTGAAGCTTCTGGGCCTAAATACAAAATCTGTAGCTGAATCCCACCTACATGTGTCATTTATATAACTAGTGTCTTCTTATGCGGCAAAGAGGCATGTGGTCCACTTCCGGCATTGAGGCCCTGTTGAGATTGCTGCTTCCTTATAGCTACAGCAGTGTAAATGTGTATCTAAAAGCAATGTCCCCTCCAAAAATCAGCTGTTTTCCAATGTGGGATAAGCATCTTCACTCTTCGTCTTGGTTCAGACAGCCCCTTTAAAGGCTTTGTCCAGGCAAAAGCAATTGTGGTAAGCTGCTGAGTCTACTGTACAGACATAAAAGAAGGCTCACTCATCACCGTTGATCTCCTGCCACTCCGATTCCAACAGTGCCCGGCCTCTAGCTATTCTGCACTTCATGCTGCAGTATTGATGACGTCCTGACAATGGGGCGTGTAACTGCTGAAGCTAATGACAGTAATTGGCTGTGAAAGTCTTCTGTCCTGTTGCTGATGATGTCATTTTTGCAGCGGGAAATAGAGGACAGCGGGAACCAGGCACCATCGGTCTTGTGTTGGTGTAGACCATGTAAAGAAATTACTCAGTTGGTTTACTTGTCCTAGTTTTTTCTAGTCTTGTGATATTTAAATTATTATTTGCATTATGTTTTTAGCAGTATTGACACACAGCCCTTCAAACCTAATAAAAGTTGACTTTAGATTCACAGTGACTTACATAGGCAGTCATTAGAGCAAGTAACATTATAATGCACGGGTTCCTTCGAATATCTGACCTAATGATCTTTAGTTATTTTTCTAATTACTCTTGCATACCTTAGGCGTCCGGCCAACATTTTCCCAGGTGCTTAGAAAGTTAATAGGGGTGTTGAAGTAAGAATTTAAGGTCAATGTATGTTCTTCAGAGATCGTTTTTATTTACAGCCTTTTTCAGTGAAATTTCCTGCGTTGTCCATAGAAATTTCTGTATCAGAAGAAAGAGGAATCTTCCAAATCATTGCTTCACTGTGTTTCAGCATTAGCTCCAAAATAATGAATTCTACTGACTTTGACTGCTCAGGAGGTCAACGCTATTTGGAATTGATCTCTTCTGTTATGAACTTTCTAATGGCAACATTAGTTGACATGTTGACTGTTCAATGTTTTCTCAGCTTGAAATTCATTTGATATCATACTTCACATATGTGGATTATAGATTAATTAGATGAACATAAATACCTAACCTTAAAAGTGCTGTTCCTCATATTGTTTTCTCATCTATCGCTCATAAGTGAAGGGCAAAACATAAAATACAGGCCACACTATTGCTGTGGGTCTCATGTACGGATCAACATTGCCAAATTGGCCATCATACAAGATACTCAGTTATTGAATTAGGTCTTAATGAAAGAGTGGTTTGATGCCCACTTTATCTCAAGCCTCTATATCAGAAGTAGGGCTGTCATGGTTGCTGTCATAATCAAGATAATGGTTGTCTCAAAATAGCTGCCCATTTTGGGTGATCATCACTTGAGAAAGTAATTGGAACGATCGCTTGCAATGGACAAGGACAGCAAACGAAATTGCAAGTATATTGCATGGTCTGCCAAAACCTTTGAAATTATTTGCCGTACTGGTTAATAATAACATGAAAGTAGTAATATTCATCTGTTCATGGCAGGGTCAGAGACTATAATTGTGGCTACCTTACGTTCCTCAAGAGAGTTGTGACGTACATAGCAGTAGAGTGTAGCGCAAATACTGACTACATACAGGTGCACAAGACTGACTGGAATTCACAAACATCAACTGGCCTGGTCTGTGAGAGTGGAGTTAAGTTCAGCCAGTGAGACACATCAAAGCTGTTGATCCATAGATCCTGTTGAGTAGTAAACCACCACCTTGTCATCTTGGCTTGCTGTGGCTTTCCTTGAGACTGTGAAGTCAGAGGAAGCCCCTTAAAAGAAAGTGTCCCTGGAGAATTAGGGCAGTTATACTGCACTGCACGCTCATCAAAGCCCTGGGAAATACTGCAGTGCTGACCAGAGACTGTGTGAGTGCTAACTCAAGGTACGCTGTCAAGTTCAATTAAAGTGAGCTGTTCTGTAAGATTAATAGAGACTGTAACCAATACATTAGCTAAACTCTAAAAGAGACTATAACCAATACACTGATTGCCAAGTTCAGTTAAAGTGAGCTGTTCTGTAAGATTAATAGAGACTGTAACCAGTACATTACCTAAACTCTAAAAGAGACTGTAACCAATACACTGATTACTCTCAAAGAGAGACAATAACCAGTACTTTGTGAGTCCTTAAGGGCTCTGTAACCTCCAAGCTTGGTATCCTATTCTGCCTTCAACTATTAAGTCTTGCATTTCTGAGGGTGTAAAGTTCATTTAAAGGGGTTTTCCAATTAAATACTATTGATGACCTATCATCAGGATAGGTCATCAATAGTTGATCGGCTGGGGTCCGTCGCTCAGGAACCCGACCGGTGGGTGTTATTGTGGCACTGACAGCTTGCTTCCGCACAGCTGATCAGTCGGGATCCCGAATGGCGGACCCCAGCTGTTCAACTATTGATGACCTATCCTGATGATAGGTCATCAATAGTATTTGACTAGAAAACCCCTTTAACTTTATTCCAGCTGGTCTGTTTCTTCACTAACCCTCTTAAAAGCATGCTTGCTCAGCTATTTTTATAACACAAATGAACTTGAATGAAGAGATGGCCTGGCTCCTCTCCATTCATGCTGCAGTTGTCTTGCCTGGTAGAATAGGGGTCCAGCGACCCCTGTTTTTAAGTTATGACACCTCCACCTATGAAATATTTATGACATATTCTATGGATATATCGTACACGTCTCCCAGTACTGTCATGGGGGTATAAATCACGTGTTATTTCCCGGTGGTTAAATAGTGCCGTAAAAAATAAAAACTTTAAAAATGCATCCTGCGAAAACTATAGAAAGCTCGGATACTATAATAATAAGATGCCTCAACACCTGAATACAATGGCAATAAAATACAGTCGGAAAAATATATTTATTTTGCATCTTAAACCTGAAATGTTTCCACAAGAAGACATAACAAGCTGCCGGAGAAAAATATATTTTGTTACATTCTGAAAGGGAGAAAGTAAAAAATGGATGCCGATATTGTTCATACTCACACTGCCAAAAAATAATAAATAAGAGCTTCCCTATGGATCGCAGTAAGTTACCGAGTGGAATTTTAAATGCCAGTTCGTATTGAATATTGTACTGGTGCAAATGGAAGCTGGTGTGCTCTGCTGGGCAGCTAACTAAATCATTTACTGCTGTACGTGAACGTGGAATCTTCTGATTCAACCGTTGAAATTAATACTGAAAATTAGGTTTCTGTCTATGAAATAATTATGACATATCAGATACTGTACATGTGCAATATTTTCCATTGACTTGTCTTTAAATAATAAGGTGCATTTTAGTTCTCCCAATGTTTCCCTAAAAAACTACTTACCCCAAAAAGCTGAAAGTATTGTCACTTCCCAAAATAATCTCCCTCTTGACGGATACATTTTTCACAACGGTGACGTCATGATTACATGGCCGCTGTGAAGGCTTTTTTACGGATCTGTTTTGCCCAATGGAAAATCACAGATGCAAGAAAATGAGCGACCATGGAGAGCATCCTTCATGACTGGAGAAAGCCAGAAAGGTCAGGTAAGTAGGGAGTTAGAGTAACCAGTTCAAAGTTGTTGTCATAAAGAAAGCCCTGAATCAGAGGCGTAACTTGAAGCTTCTGGGCCCCACAGCAAAACCTGTAACAGGGCCCCCAAATATAATGCTTTATTCATAGTACTGGACTCGCTATATGGAGAAGAGAGGCCTTATAGGCCCCCTTAGGCTCCTGGGCTCAGGTGCAACCGCATCCTCTGCATCCCCTATAGTTACGCCAGTGGATATGAGATAGATAGATAAATATGAAATAGATAGATAGATAGTAGATAGATGGATATGAGATAGATAGATATGAGATAGATAGATAGATAGTAGAGTTGAGCGAACGTACTCTGCCGAGCTTGATGCTCGTTCGAGTATTAGTGTACTTGATGGTGCTCGTTACTTGAACGAGCATCAAGCCGTGCTCGACCCTGCCCCAGTTTTTGGCTCCTCCCAGCTGTGATGTGCCTGTTTTGGCTCCTCCCCGCCGCAGCGCGCGTCATTGCCAAAAAATTTTGTCAGGGATGGGAGAGAGAGAGTAAGATAGAAAAAAAAAGCTCGGCACCCGGCGTCCCACATACAAAAATGCTCGAGTCTCCCATTGTAGTCAACGGGTTTCGTTACTCGAGTAGAGCTCTCGAATTTTATGAAAAGCGTGACTCGAATAACGCAGACCCGAGCATTTGGGGGCTCGCTCATCTCTAATAGATAGATATGAGATAGATATGAGATAGATACATTGGAGATAGATAGATAGATAGATAGATAGATAGATAGATAGACATGAGATAGATACATTGGAGATAGATAGATATAGATAGATAGATAAATATGAGATAGATAGACAGATATGAGATAGATAGATATGAGATGGATAGATATGCGATAGATATGAGACAGATACATATAAGATAGATATGAAACAGATACATAGGAGATAGATAGATAGATAGATAGATGTGAGATAGATAGATAGATAGATATGAGATAGATAGATAGAGATAGATAGATAGATAGATAGATAGATAGATAGATAGATAGATAGATAGATAGAGAGATAGAGAGATAGATATATATGAAATAGATATGAGATAGATATGAAATAGATAGATATGAGATAGATATGAGATAGATAGATATGAGAGATAGATAGATAGATAGATAGATAGATAGATAGATAGATAGATAGATAGATAGATATGGGATAGATAGATACACAGATATAGATAGATAGATAGATAGATATGAGATAGATAGATAGATAGATAGATAGATAGATAGATAGATAGATAGATAGATATGAGATAGATAGATAGATATGAGATAGATAGATATGAGATAGATAGATAGATAGATATGAGATAGATAGATAGATAGATAGATAGATAGATAGATAGATAGATAGATAGATAGATAGATAGATAGATAGATAGATATGAGATAGATAGATAGATACATATGAGATAGATAGATAGATTATTGAATTGATATTTTATCAATGTTTCTGCAAATATAATACTTAAAGTTATTGATATTATGAGGAGTTATTATTAGGATTACTTTGTTACTGTTCTTTTCCTTATTAGTCTTACCTTTTTGATTTAAAGTACCATCTGATGTAACAGATCAGGAGAATGTTTGCTGAACTTTGGAACTTTTCCCTCTTCTGAGACACTTCATTAAGATGCATGTCAGATTATTTACCATCATCTGTAACTGAAGCCCTTTGAGGACAGCAGGTTTTCATTGGCCCTGTACAAGGTGAAGGTGTGACTCTTAGGGCCCTGAAGTGTTTTTGCCTTCATTTAAGCTAATGAAGCTTCCATTACATTATCAGGGCCAGATGGCACCACAGCAGACTGAAGAAAGAGGGAAAATGCTGCAATCCTGTCCCTTCATATGTTCAGATGTAGGAAGCTTTAACCTGACACTTAACACAAAGAAAGCCATAATTTAAGTAAATGCTGTAGTAGCTGGTAGGCCCAAATCATACAGTAAAAATTGCAGTTTTTTTGTTCAACGGGGATTCAGTTGTAGTTTTGTTTGCTCATTTCCATGTATCGGTTATCACAATTTTTTTTAGTTATTGCATTGGTAATTGAATCTCAGCTTTTTCCAAATAACATGCCAATAATTTATGCTGAACTTGTATTAACCCATTAAGGACCAGATGCGGTAAATATACGGCACCTGGTCCTGGGCTTAAAGCACCGCCGATAGTAAAATTATGGTGACGCTTTAAGCCTCCTTGCTCTGCAGTAAATTAGAGGCAGGATGGGCTATCAGCTGTTAGTGACAGCTGATAACCTGGAGGAAAAGGCAGGAGGGGCTTTTAACCCTTCCTGCCTTTTCCTTCCCCAAGTACACAGCGCTCAATGAGCACTGTGTACTAGAAAGTGAAAGTAAAGTGTAACTTTCAGTACGGGAGCACGGGGGAGGGGGGTGGAGTCGTGTGACCGCCGGCGTTCCCTGCTACAGCAGAGCTGGAGCGTCATACTAGACCCTGGCCAGCTCTGCCAGTGACTAATGTCACTACAGGGGTTGCTTTCCCCTGTAACTGGGGCTCCTATGGATGCAGCAGCTACAGTGGGAAAGTGTCAAATGAAAAGAAAATAATAAAAATGAATGTCCCCCAGAGGTCTTATATGACATCATGGGGCACTTAGATAGTAAAAAAAAACATAATTACATACACAAATAAAACAAAATTTCAGAATAAAACAACAATATATACATAAGAAAGAAAATAACACGAAGCCTATGCCAACCAAAACCATCACCGTATTTGCCCTGTAAACCAAAACCATACATACTATATATCAAAATGTCCAAAACAAATAGAGGAACCCATTCCCATACTTTATTTTAGCATAAATATAGTACATAAAAAATAACTATAAATGTTAAAAAAAATCCTTTTTTTTTAGCATTTTACCCCCAATAAAACTAAAAACGGGAAAAAAAAGTCAGTGAAAAAGATGTTTAAGAAATCGCCCTATAGATCACGGGAAAAAAAAGGCAGTAAACATAATTTTGGTAGCTAAAGGAAACAAAAAACAGCAGTAAAAGCGCCACATGGGTAAAATCCCTAAAAATTGTCTGGTAGGTAAGGTACAAAACAGCTTGGTCCTTAAGGGGTTAAAGGTGCTGTCAGCTTTGTAAAGCCTATTTTCTAATGTTAGAACATTCTGAGCTAATATGGGGGTCGTCCTTCATTCCTAACCTCTATCTCTTGGGTTGAAAACAGTTATAAAGAACAACTTTGCATCCAACTTTTACAGATAGCCTGTGGATTTCGGTGAGCATCATGTAATGCTTCATTTGCCCTGTGGTGGCACTGCAGGGAACTTCAATGCTGGCTCTCAGATCCATCCACAGATTGCAGCTGATCACTGGGGTTCCCAACTTTCGACTATCATAAAGAGATCTTTCTAACATGCAGTGATTGTCTAAAATGGGCAAGTTTTTAAAGAGAGGCAGCAGTATCATTATTCGGAACTTCTGACATCATGGCGCCCAGGTGACCTCTGATTGGCAGGCAGCGTTCACCTGTATTACTGTCAGCAGATACCAGGAGAATTGTGGGGCTCCGGTTTTAGTTCTCCAGGGTTGAAAACAGGTATGTAGTACCCTTTATTTCACTGTTTTAACACATTTAGCTCTAATTTTCAAAACCTAATTTGTAACAGGGCAGCACCTTTAAGGTGTTTTCAAGATTTTTTGAGATTTCATAATCTGATATACATCTATCACAAATAGGAAATGTAATCTAAATAGGAAAAAAATGTTCCTAAAGCATTTTCAGAAACTAGGAAACTGGCATACTATGTTTTCGCTGAAGCCAAATGTCCTCAAATAGGAGAATAAATGGTCGGTCATGAAATCTATGTAGTGTAAAATATTTAAATTGTCTATGAAATGAATGGTAATTGATATTTCTTGGAACACAAAATACAAATCTTGCAAGTCTTTTAGAAATTGAAAGGATGATTCAGTTTCCTTCAAACTCTGTTAACATTCTTCACATTGGACTGCATATAGTCTTTATGTGTGGCGATACATAACACATGTCAAATATAAGCTAGATAAGATACGATAGATTGTAGATAGACCGAAAATTGTGTTTACCTTCCAAACCATGATTACCAACAGGATTTATTCCCATTCACATTGAAGACATTGCTTTTTCAACTTTAAACATGGATAGAAAGAGCAAGATGCAATCATAAAAGAGACAAGTAATACCTACTATGAGACAAAACCATACAAGAAGACTATGCAGATGGTATGGGGCCTATAGGTAGAAGGATCCCAACTTTTACCCCGGTCCCGTCTACAGAAAAACTATATTGTTAGCAACAAACTGGTAGGGAACTGTGCCGAGGATTACGGAAATGGAGTGGGGGGAGAAAGGCACATCGGGCCCTTTGTTCTGGATCGAAAGCCCAGCACCATAATGGGCTATCCATTCTGTTCCTTGAGGTCCCCTCTCTTCTATGTAGACTACTGCTCTGATGGTATCTTTCGGACCACAAGTCTACCTTAAAGGACAATTTGGACCTAAGATATTTATGTTATAAATAACTCATAAATGTGGGTCCCACTTCTAGGACCCATAACTACTCTAGATTGGGAGCCACTAGCCTCCAACCTACTTATTGATAAAGTCACCAACTGCCACATCCAAGCAAAGAATGAATGAAGAACTGGCAGTGCATGTCCATGGCTATCGCTACTCACTTCCATGGGACTCAAAAAGTAGTGTTCATATATAGAGTCTCGCAAGGCACAAAACACGCGCGAGATTAGCGCTTGTGTGAAACTGGCCTAAAGAGAAGAAATAATCTCTTTTGCACTATTTTAATTTTTTTCTTTTTTTTTTTTTTAAAAGGGTAAAAAGCAAATCCGTACACGTTAAGTATTGCCACATCTGTAATTGCCCATACAGCACAGTGATGCTGCAAAGAAAAAAATTGTGGCATGTCCTATTTTTTCACATTCCTTGGAGCACGTTGCGCATTCATTTCAGTGGGACTTTAAATACGTCATACATGGCATTTGCATGTTGTGTGATGTGCATGCAATGGGAAGCACTTCCGATCTTCTGTTGTGTGAAACTCTTGCGAGAGGTTCGGAATTTCACAAAAGCGATGTGAGGCGTTTTTGCCTGAAAATTGCCTCGTCTTCATGGGTACAACGCATGTTAATGAGTGCAATATCGGGCCGAGTTTCTTGGCCCAATATCGTGTTCGCACCTGTGCAGTTCGCCTTAACTTGTTTTGTTTTTAACATTTTTTTGTCTTTTTAATCTTTTTCTGTGTCCCTGTAGGGAACGTGAACCTGCGATCATAAAATTGCTTAGATAATACACTGCAATACTTCTGTACTGCTGTGCGCTATATTTTATTTTCGCCATTACAAGCCATGGAAGACCCAAAGGCCACTGTCAAGTGTCAGGTTGGCATGGCAAACTCTCAGCCCTACACGATTGGATTCCTTCTATGAACTCCTTACATGCTATGATCAACATTGCTCACAGCATTTAAAGGGTTAACGGCGAGGATGAGAGTCCTCTCTGATGCTTATCATTGCAACCAACTCATGTATGCCATTTTGCACCAACCATTTCCGTCCCATAACATAACATAATATACATACATGTATATTATGGGGTGAGAAGAGGTTAATGTCTATGGTAGGAGTACCCCTTTAAAGGACTCTTATTAAGCATTGATAGCATTTTACGCTATTGTTTCTATTAAAAAAAACATGCTCAAAATATAACAAGGGACAGTTAATTATTTTTTACATCAAAAATAATATTTCATGCAAATAATCTCTGATCCGGGAAGGAGAAAGCTGTCCAATAGGTGGCACTAGAGAACTAGCCTTCTTCCTCCTGGTTGTGAGCTTATTTGCATATCCCTTATCCCAGGGAGCATTGCCTGGCCCATAAGATTCTAATTTAGCAATCTCCACAAGTAGAAGCATTATTGATCTAAATTAATATTTTTCAGTGCTTCGGTTTTCCCATTCTACACCCCCTAATAGCTTTTTAAATCACCCCGATGCCAATGAAGGATGAACGGTATGTGGACCAGAGCCCTTTGTTTTCATAATCAGATCACATTCTACTTTACATGTTCCTGAAGCCGTAAACAGATTTTAAATAGAGGAAACAGCTCTTTCCTTTTCATAACACCTTCAAGCTGACAATATTGATACCTTTAGGGACCATTCTATCCAGCCGGCTCACATTTCAGCTCATATTACTTAGTCTTATGTACTGTCGGCCCGGTGGGAGCACCGACAGACATTTCAACTTACAGCAAGCATCTACAACAATGCAAGCATTTACCTCTTCACTGATGAATTTCCAATGTAAAATTTGATAACCATGTTTATTATTATTACCGGTATTGTAAGACGGATTTTATGTAATGGTAAAATTCAGTGTTTTGTAAATGGAATAAAAAAACACCATATCATAAATGTAAAGCATCATGACAGTATTTTTTTTCTACTGGGAAATAAAGCCAAGACTACACAACTGGCAGGTTTGCACATTTGTGAAGCCCCTGTATTCCAGATGGGAATAGGAATTTGCCATTGCGGTATACGTATCGTGTATTTGTTGTGTTAGACGCTGGAGCACCACTCTCACAACCCTTACTGAGACTATGGGTTTTGTATCAAGTAGGAAGTATCTCAAAGGACTGAGACCTCCCAGGAGGAGACCACTGGTGTGGTGAGGGAATTGAGGATTTGCAAGTACCAAAGAAACCTATGTTGTTAAATATTGTATCCCTGATGGTTTGAGTCAAGGTTTTCTCCATGGGTATAGTAAATTACAAGACGCTGTGTCAGAGGACTAGATATTAAAATCCTCTTCAACATAAAAGCCTTCCAGAGTTTGGAATCCGTTATATTGTCAAATAATGTCAGAAAACAATGTGGCATCTACTTCCGTGAACTTATCCTATTTGAAATTTCAGTACAAAGGTTAAGAAATGGTCATAATATTGTCTCCAACTTTCTTAGTACTGTCTGTTGCTTAAAGGGGGGAAAACTTTTTAGACAACTAATGGCCATCTAATATTCTTTGTGTTTCATTAATCTAGTAATATACTTTTATTTAAAAAAGTATTATCTTCTTCTGTAAATCAAGGCTGAAGTGGCTGCCACTACGATCCACTGCTTGTTGTTAGGTATTGAGCTTATATAGTAACTGGAATGCTTCTGCAGTTTTCTTAGCTTGGGGGAGGAATTCTCTTCCCCAGGCCATTCCCATGGACTCACAGGTTGACAGATCTGCAGCCACTGTGTAAGCAATCTCCATAATCTCTGCTTCTCCTGCTGTTACAGTGTGTGTGTGCACATTACTTTGGGTCTACCAATTATTTGGACAGAATGTCTTTGAATTCCCAACTCCTACAATCGTCCTGGGAAAGCAAAGAGGAAGGCATTAAGATACTGCTTCCATGCTGATTGGACCAGTAACATAACACTACAGCATGTGAAGTGAGGGAAAGGAAGTATAGGACAGTGAACTACTGGCAGGATTGTAGGCTTGTGATATACCCCCTGACTAAAAGTGGATTGCAAACATCAGGGCAGCAAAAAAAGTAGGGAAGACTGTCTGAAAAAAATCAAAGCTTAAAAAAATTAAACATAGCGCAAACAGCAGCAAATGAGCAAGGTAATGTAGACCTAATATTTTATTTTAGAAAACTTGTTGAAAACTCAGGTATGCTTTAAAGCAAGTAACAAAAAGCATTGGGGACCTACTGTAAGTATATAAAAGGGTCATTATCAACATTCTTCTTTGTCAGTAGGAATGAAGTAGTTAATAATATTTTAGCTTGTGGTTTATGGGTGGTGAAAAGGTTGATGTGGTGAAGGGATTTATTGTTTCATAACCTATGGCAGGAAGTTAAATTGGGCATCTATTCACAAATTGATTGCCCTCAGTTTTCTGCAGTTCAGGACTGGAACTAGAGTGGACCTCTTAGACACTTTACAATGATAGCAGGTATGTTCACGTCAATGTTGAAGGTTCCATTTGGAATCGTTGAAGCTAAATACAGCAATAAAACTGGACAATATCCTAGTTCTGGAAAATCTCTTTAATGGAGTATTCCCAAAATTGACTTTTATCACCTATCCATGGGATAGGTGATAAAAGTCTGATCAGTGGGCGTCTCACCATTGCAGACCTCCACCAATGCCAAGAACAGGGGTCCCATTTCCCCCAATCCTTACTGTGGGATTGCTGCTCCCCTTACAGTGATGTGAAAATTGAATGACGTGTCAGCTGAGGATATGCTCCATTCATTTCAATGGGGCTGACGAAAATAGCCTAGTACAAGTGCCTGGCTAACTCCAGCTGTCTCATTAAAGATAAACAGAGAGGCATTGAGCATGCTTGATCACCTCTCTATTCAATTTCCTCCATCACTGTGTGTGGTGCAGGGAGCCATCAGTGTGAAGGAGAAGGAACACTGGACCCCACTTCTCAGGATTTCTGGGTACCTAGCAGTGACAACCCCACAATCCAGACTTTTATCATCTAACCTATGCCAATTCCCCAGCAGCGGGGACAGAAGGTGACTCCCTCCCCTCACTCCCCAAGGGATTTCCCTATAGCGGAGAAAGAGGGCGGGGTTACAGGGCTTTTCTCAAGGCTTTCCCTGAGATTGTGGGAGGAGGCAAGACTAGAGGGATCAACCCTGCCTCCTCCTACCAATTTGTCCAACCGCAGCTGCTCCAGTGAATGGGCAAATTTCATGTACATGAAGCTCGGGTCTTCTGCGCATGAAAAATTTGCCTAGTCATGTGATTTCGGCAGATGTGAGCGGCACTTTTTTGCTCACCTATTATTGTGCACAACCAAAGCTCGTCTGACCGAGGTCTTATTGTGGAAAACCATACACTTGAAGGGAGGCTCTAGTACCCGGTTGCACGGTCTCTAGCTTGAGCGCAAAATGTGATACGGGCAGCATGGAGGCTCTATTACCCTTTTGGGCAGCCTCTAGCTTGAATGCAAGATGTGATATGGATGGACATGGAGGCATATGGGTTCTGTATGGCATCCTGCGACATATCAGTCCATATTTGCTATAACTGAGCTTCTAGATTGTGCAAACTCATAGGCTGTTGAAGTTGGCATCCTGGATAGCCCCATACATGTTCTATTGGCAATAAATCCAGTGAGTGAGCATGCCACAAAAGTTTAGCATGTTGTAGACGTATTCTTGTGATCCCCTTGTGTGTGCGGCCAAGCATTATCCAAATGGAAAATACCTCTTGGAAGCCGCCATGAGAGGAGCACATGTGGCTGCAGGATATCCTGAACATATCGCTGAGCCGTCATTGTCCCTCATACCACTACTCGGGGTGACGGACTGTCATATGTGATGGCCCTCCAGACCATCACACCAGCAGGGGGCAGTCTCCATAGCAAAGGCAGGATTGAAGTGCTCACCTCTAGGTCTCTAGGCATGAACAATACCATCATCAATGCCCTAAATAAACCTGGATTCATTGCTGAAAACAATTCGTTTCCCCTCTGTAGCAGTCCAGTTTGGTCGTTCACAACACCATTGCAAATGAAGGCTATGGTGGATGGGTGTCACAGGCAGTACATGCAATGGGCACCATTGACCAAATATCCTTCAGCCAAGCACCTGGAAATAGTTCCAACAGACACAGGGGCCTGTAATGATGGTACCACCTGTATCTGAATGGTGGACATCAAAACAGTTGGAGCTGCTGGTGCTTGTGGGACAATCAGATGATTCCCCCTACTGGTAGTCTGTTGAGTGCATCCTGAACCTGGTCACCTTGTATGTGTGCCCTCATGCATCCACTAATCCCAACACCTCCTAACAGCCTGCTCTGAATGGCCCAGATAGCGGTCAATTCATTGATATGGCCATCCAGCTTCTCACATTCCAATAATGCTCCCCCTCTCAGACTCTGGTAGCGGGGTGAAATCTCTTTGATTGCATTGTAGAGACATCTCGTGGTCAACAAGCTACACAAGCGGAAGAAGAGGTCACTACTCACAAATAGCCTCTGAGAGCCTTTCTATAGGCCAAGGGTGGAACCACTTTTAGGCCCTCAGGTGGCAAGACCGTTCATCTAATTACCACAACTCTAATCATTTGCATATCTTCCTGAGATGTAACTGCATGCCGAGTTTTACAGCAAAATGCCAACTCTTAATTTTTTTTCTAAAGAGTGTATTTACTAAAGCAGAGATGTCAGGAGAGTCGACAGGTTTTCTTTAATTAGTAATGTTTGTTTTATAGAATATATATTGTGCACCCCGGACCTACGCATTGTGCATACTACAATTTGTCCACGTAGGACTCATGTGACATCACTGGGATGAATGTTTTCTACGACTTTGAATTAGTGATTATTACAACTCACCTGAGTAGGGAAAAGTAGTTAAAATCTCATTGAATACACAAAACAAATGAAGAGCACTAGGCAGAATGTCACGCTTCCAAAACAAAGTCATTGTCAGGGGGAAATCTCTAAAAGCCCACCACTGTTCCCGTACTTCAGAGACCCTTTTGTGTCAATTGATCTTGATTGAATATGTGACTATAATTGTCTTTGCTACTGAGTTACAAGCTACCACACTGGAGCATTATAGGAGAGGCATTATTTAATCCGTACATCTAACACACACATCAGAGATTCATCCTCAACCCTGAGAGATCCGTAACACAGGCACTAAACGCTCACGTCACCAAGTGCCAAACTCTACAATCTTTAAGGCTTTTATTACAATGTAAAGCTCTTTTTAAATGTAACTGTTCTTCTCGTTTTCATCGTTCTTAAACGCTAAAGGAAGCCTCGAACCCTTGCATAGATTTCAGTGGGATTCCGATTTGTTCAAGAATGTCTTCAAATGCATTTATCATCGCCATTGTGGAAACACATGCTTTTTTGTGACAGACAGGGAAAAGCTGCATAGATCATACTTTGGCCAACAGTCATAAGTTGTACATTTCTAAATAGAGATGAGCGAGTATACTCGCTAAGGGCAATTGCTTGAGCGAGCATTTCCTTTAGCGAGTATCTCCCCCCTCGAGACGGAAGGTTCGGGTGCCGGCAGCGGGCACGGAGCTGCGGGGGAGAGCAGGGCGGAACGGAGGGGAGATCTCTCTTTCCCTCTCTCCCCCCCCGCTCCCTCCTGCTGACTGCCGCTACTCACCTCTCACCCGCGCCGGCACCCGAACCTTTCATCTCGAGCGGGGAGATACTCGCTAAGGGCAATGCTCGCTTGAGCAATTGCCTTTAGCGAGTATACTCGCTCATCTCTATTTCTAAACAATGCCATGGGTTCTATGGGTGATAAGTCAGTGGAAGGAATACATCAACTCCATTGTGGTAGAATTTTGGTGTAAAATAAACTAATAATTTTGGCACAAATGGGTCTTTTGCACAAAAAATGTTAACTTTTTTCTGATTTACATCGACTCTGCAACCTTATTGAAAATGGTTGGGGCTTAACAGAAGCTCTATAGCCCAACACATTTTATATAATTTACACCAGGAGGTGGTGTAAATGACACCACAAATATGCCCGCTCATAGCAGAATACATTTGTCTGTCTAGTGTATGAGACACCAATGGGATAGGTGATAAAAGTTGTTTTGGTACAACTCCTTTAGGTCCAATGTCCACGGGCAGATTTGAATTGCGGAATCCAAGCAGGACACCCGTGGGGATGATCCGCAGTCCAATCCGCCCATAGGGAAACATGGGCATCCACAACTGAATTAAAGCATGCAGAGTTGATTTGCGGACCTTTGGGTAAGGAAATCAACTCACAGCATGTTCCATTGCTTGGCGATTCCTGTACCCGGATTCCCGGATTCTACGATAAAACAGGAGTTAGAAAAAAAAACAAAACTCTACTGTGCATGTGTGCTGGGGTGCCGGCCGACGCTTCCATACACATCCGCGGTACAGAAAAAAGAAGACCCGGAGAGGTAAGAAGGGTTCTCGGCCTCGGGCAGAGTCGGAATCTGCTGCAGGCTCCCGCCTGCGGAATCTGACCTGCCTGTGAACATGAGCCCTTAGGATATGTGATACAAGTCTAAGCTGTAGGGGGTCTCACTGCTGTGACCCCTACCAATTCGAAATATGGATGGTCACGGGTCCCTCTTTTCTCATCACTGTGGGGTCCCTGCACCCACCTGCAGTGGCGTCAGATTAAATTGAATTGCCATCACACATGTGAGGCACTGTTCTCTTCATTTCAGTGAGACTGCTGGAAATATCCGAGTACAAGTGCTCAGCTATCTCTGGCAATCCTATTGAAAATGAATGTAGCTGTGCAGCGCGACCGCTGTTATATTCAGTCTTTTTCTCACTGTGGGGGGCCCAGCAAGCCCCCATATGATGTATTGTATGAAGATGTTGCTAAACCAAGGAACAAATGCTACTTCATTAATACTCTACTATATATGACTAGAGATGAGCGAGCACGCTCGGATAAAGCAGTTACTTGAGCGAGCATCGCTCTTCTCGAGTAACTGCTTACTGGTCCGAGCAGGCTCGGGGGGGGGGTGTGGTAGGGGTGAGCGGGCGGTGGGGGGGAGAGAGAGAGAGATCTCTCTCTCTACCTCCTGCTAACATCCACTACCCCCCGCTCACCCCCGCCGCTCCCCGAGCCTGCTCGGACCAGTAAGCAGTTACTCGAGAAGAGCGATGCTCGCTCAAGTAACTGCTTTATCCGAGCGTGCTCGCTCATCTCTATCTATGACCATAGAATTATGTAACTAAAAGGTGAAGTGACAAATATCCAGGTTTATGTTTATATGTTTTATAAATGTATTGGCTTATGTTTATATTTAAAGTCACCCTGCAATCATGGAACAAAATTTAACCCGGGACTGGAGCGTGAATAATAATCTTAGTTGGTGCTGTCCTTTCTCACCGTTCTGCCACAGATCAGTCAGTTTGGGCTTCTTTTTGGTATTCCGAAATGGCTGAAATACTTTTCTGACCACCCAATGCACACGGTGCAACAGTAGTGCATTGGCGATCTAAGACACTACATGCTGTTCTCTGTTTAACCAGCGCTGCTCAGATAAGCAGTGGGAGGAGCAATGATGCTATCTTGGAAGACAGATTAGGGACCCAGGAACTTGCAAATCTGTGGTATGGCCATGAGAAAGGAGGGCACCCAGTAATATTACTCCCTCTCTCCCGTTCCTTCACAACTTTTGTCCCAAGGGCCTGAGTATCACTTTAATTAATCTTGTCACTCTTTGATCTAAAATACATAAAGATTTTGATATAGTTGATGCACTTTGACATTATTATAATAACCTGATACTATGGGCACTGCTTATATGCCCACATGGCAAAAGCACAGTTCTAAGGGTGGTTTTACATCTGCGCTCAGGGTTCCACTTTCCATTGAGAGAGCAGGAAAGGGGAATCCCTACTGCTGCAGGGCTCCATCTCTGGATGGAACTGAACAGCACCAATCGGTCCCATTGACTATATTAGGGTCCCTCCACTTTCCGCCCAGCTGCCTCGCTTTTGGACAGAAAAAAAAATTCTCCATGCGATGCTTTTTCTTCCAGTGTTTTGAGCCGGATCTGAGATGAAACCTCCAGTTGGAAGTTTTGATGCAGATATGAAACAGGCCTAATACCCAGTCGGGGCTGAACTACAAAATCAGACACAGCAAAGAGAGAAGAATTGTTTTTGGAAAAAAGTCAATTTTTGTACATTTTTTTATTTTTGTACAACCCAATCTGCCTTGACCTTTTTGTTGCTCTCTCTATGAGCAAAGTAAAAGATAACAACCAACATGGCACTAAAGTTGTGTTTCAGCAGTTGTGTTTGTCATCCTCTTGTGTAGTTGTTTGTGAAATTTACAGTTTGTTAGTTGTTGTGCTTGCATTGCGCTTCAAACCAGAAGTCCTTGGTATTCATAAAATGCAGGCTGACCCCTCCCCCCACCCCCATCCAATCCCACTACTGATTGACAACTTTTTCCCTACTACTGTACATAGGGAGAAAGCTGTCAATCAGTGGCAGAGGGGCAGGAAAAGAGCAAAGTGAACCTGCAGGTCATGAAATCTGAGAACTCCTGATTTATAGCGCTCTGCAAGCGCTGCAACTAATACACTGTAAATTTCAGAAAAAGTACACCACAGGCAGACATAACAGACACAATGTTGAAATCAGCAACTATCTTATATTGTCCTCTGAGAGATTCCTTTTAAGAAGATGCATGAGACTATCATTCTATAGCCTACAGAATTGTATGATCAGCAATGATACTCCTCTTTGCTGCATATCATCAAATACGGTTTTAACCATATAGGGGTATATAGCTAACCATATGCAATTCCATATTCTGCTTCTACTAGGTGGCACTTGAAGCAAGGTGGGCTTAATTCCAACTGTAAAACTGTAAGACAGAATACAACACTTATTATGCACATAGCCATGATGAGCTGGTATGCATTCTGTGCCAGGTATTCTCCGTATTCCCAGTCTGGTCCTGTTTTCTGAGACTGAATGAGATCTCAAATGAAGTACACATCTGGATCTCTTAATGAGAAACATCAAAATAGTATCTGGATGTTATTACAGTCAGCATTGTGACAGACAGATGCTTATGGCCCCAGGCACGATAACCTAACAGTAGTGACAGATGGTGAACCAGTAGCTACTGTTGACTAAGAGCCATATCACAAAGTCTTCATGCCCTGGCCGAGGCCTATATTCCCCCACGTGTGGGATAAGCTAGGAACTGCTGCAAACATTAAGGAGACAATTGTTCTTATGGCATATTCTCACACTTGTTATATGTGAATAGTTCTAAAACATCTAGTATAGCCTCTATTTGTCTCAACTAAATATAAGGAAGATCTATTTTTTAACCATTATCATTGCAATTCGACATTCTTTTTCCCAGCAGCTATGTGATGTGAGGTGCTAGATTACCCAAATAGGCTGATTTAAAAGATGGCCATAATAACGTATATAAAATACATATGTAGTAGTATAGAACCTACAGGAAGAAACGCAAAATTAAAATGCTAACATTATATCTGCTGTAACAGGTAAATCAAAGGAGTATCTTAAATTTTGTTCAGCATAACATTATGTCTTCTGTTAATGATGAAGCTATGACAGTGACTATATAAGAGATCTGTTGTTACACAGAACCCAATAAATTCTGCAGAGACGAATCGTGGCTGATGAAAATCATCATGGTGGTCTGGGCCAGATGGAGAAGAAAAGTTAAAAAAGTGATAGGCAAAAAGGCAAAGGTTCAAAATTTGTCCTGGTGTCCAATTGACTCTAGTTACACTCCTGGATATGACTGCTGTGGGCTGCGAAATAACATTCATTATACACAGATTTAAAACAGGAATATTGTCTAATTCGAAACTTTAAATATAGAGCAGGCACTTAGTTTTTCTTCCTATTTTCCCAAAGGATATTCTGATATAGTTCTCCTTTTTTGTTCTAAAGTGTTGTCACGCTTTTCTCCTCTCTGATTATTACATACTTTCATCATAGAGATGTCTTTTGACCCTGTCTGTTTCATCCTTTGGCCATATTTACTTTGATATCACATGTCGTCTTTGATGTAGTAGTATCCATTATTCAGTTTTATATACCTTGTGAAGAGAAGCAACATGGAAGAATTTGTTTATTGTCTTTTATAGGCTTTTGGGAAAAGATTTATTGTAAAGTTTGCATCATTTATACTCAATGCTGGTCAGCATTGCTAGAATTTCCAATGATTCGTTGTACTTTTGGGACATATATAAAGTAGTGCAAAGTGTATTGTTGATTTGCCTATTTGAAATTGTTGTTTTAGTAAGAGAAGCTATAGGTATAGGCGAATGCTATGGATGGCATTGTGACTGTTCAAGGGCAGGACCGCTCTAAGAAACGCGGATAGATTGAGCTACTATATTCCTAGTGCAGGCCAAATAGGGTGGAGCATGACCCAAGGATTATCCCTTTGGCGTTGTGTACCACCTCTTGAGGCCCAATACTAAGCATAACAAAGTATATAAAACTTCCCAATGAATAATGTATCAGCTCAATATTTACTAAGCCGCCAAAATAGGCATAAGTCACTGCTTAGTAATAAAAATGTGACCCAAGTTGACCACCATGTCACAGAGAAATGAACACATAATTAAATATTCTTTAAATACCAGGACACTGCAGAAAGGTAAAGGGGTCAGATTCATCCAGGAAAGTGCCAGACAGAATGATGGAAAATGGATTCAATAGTCGGTGGAGTCCATTCGATGTCATCATAAGATGAATTTGTTCAGTCAGGGATTTTTTTTTCCAGCTCTTATGATGGAGACTCTCTCTGTCACCGAACTGGTATCGCTGAAACTCAATGAAAGAGCACCAATGGCAACCAAGGACCTTCTATTAGTATGTGCCAGCGTATCTACTAGTTTCTAGTGTCAAAAAAGTTCCAAACACTCGCACAAGTGGGGATTTGCTCCCACATTTTAGGCTTTTTCCACTGCTCTCACTATTTTTGTAAAGAAGTGGGCAGGGATTGTTGGGAGAGGGTGTGGCCACCCTGGACCAATAAATTAATGTATAATTTACACCAGAAACTGTAAAAAATTATGTTCAAAATGGATGCCAGATTGGACCTGGCATACATTTCTATGGAGGCTCTGAGAGGTGCAAGATGCACCTAATGCATGAAGAGAGACACTCACCTCTACAGGAAGGATATTATATTGATCCCAAAATAGTGCCATTGAAAAGTACTACTTGTCCCACAAACATAAGTGCTCGTACATCCGCAATGACTCTAAACAACAAGCAGACTCATAAAAAAGTAGCACACACTCCTACATCAAAATATGCAGAAAGATGTATTACATGTGATAATGGCACAAAAATATGTCAAAAGATAAAAACACTTAAGTGATACGGAACCACCTGGACCCTAAGAGCAATTGGGTTCAGTTAAGCAGTAATGCTCCAATAGACAATACTGTATCTGGGATGGCAGTGGCATATAATTGTAACCAAATCAGCAGTTCAAGACCCAAGTACATAATACATACACATATCCTCTAATGAAGCTACCCATGCAGTAGCGAGACACATGGGGTATGAGTTTACTGGCGGCATACCATGGATGGGTATTATTGTTAGTCACCCGCATATGTATTTTTTCGGGTTCTTGCCCAGCTCATTCCATTTTTTTGTATTTTAAGCATGTCACATTACATTTTTAAGCAGTTGCATGGAATTGCTACGGGCTTTCAGTATACAGTACTGTCTGTTGGAGCATGACGGCTTAACTGAACCCAGTTACTCGTACGGTTCAAGTGATTCAGTCTCGTTTTCAACTGTTTTATCTTTTTTTTACATGTTTTACGGCATTATCACATGTAATAAAGCTTTGTTCACATTATGATATAAGGCTTCCGCTACTTTTTTATGGGTCTACTTGTTGCTAGAAGTCATTATTGTTGTTAGACACTTTACGGCTGCATCCCACTTTATTTATAGGGTGGTGCCTACCCAGTCCTTTTAAGTATACTCCTACGGCTACATCGATGGAAAAATTTTAAAAAAGTTACAGAAATGTAAGATCGAATAAGCAAAAAAAAAGCAGGTATGTCCTTAAGAGGTTAAAGAAATATTCCGACAAGTAATGGCCATTTACTTTAAGCTGAAACTAATACATCGATGATCCCCATTAACAAGTCCTGATCGATTCCGAAGATGTTGCGCTTGAGAATAGAACGCAGCTATCCACATCTGTAGTTGAATCATTTTGCCGAAATCTCCCTAAAGACAAGATTTTTTTTTCCCCCTTACTCTTTTCTGCAGTTAATTCACAGTAAAGCAACCGCATACAGTGTTATTACATACTTTATCCAGCCCTGGCATCCTGCCCATAATGGCCAAATTAGGCTTGGCTTAAATTAAATGTTTTGAAGCCAGTCATATTTGAAATGAGACCGTGTAATTATATTCTATTTCCCATTTCAATTCACTTCCTATGTTAGTTACTTTCCTGCTTCCGAAAGTAATTCAACTGCGGGAGTGCTGCTTTATGTAATATATTTTAAGCCCATAGGATTAAAAATGCACACACACAATAGAACACCTAAATCTTGAAGTGGCACTCAATTTTATATGTTGTCACTTCTTAAATTATCAAAACTTTTTTTTTTCCTCTTTTTTTTTTCCCCCCCGTTAATCAACAGCACAACAAATACTCAACAGATGATGAATCTACTTACCTAGGGACGGACAACGTTCCCAACATCAAACTTAGCTCATTTCAAAGATTTGTTTTCCTTTTGCAATTTGCGGATTCTAAATCAATGACAAATTTGCATTTTGAGTCCTTGTGTATGGATACATGAATACAATGAGCCTGTGTGTATGAACATATGTTTGCACTGTTGATAGCTTTATATTCTGATAAGTTGTGATGCATATTAATGAAATCTCTATGCATGTTAATTTAACAAGCAGAAGTCATTTTTTTCTAATAAAAATGTTAATTACTTGCATGTTTATTTGCGATTTGGTGTATGTCGACGCCGATGCTAACGACACATTTGTCTTTTGTTTGTAGTTTCCTTGAAGGAGTCCACAAGCAATAGATTCAGTTATTAAATGGAAGAAACGGACGCAGGCGTTCTAAAGAGTATCTAAGGTACAGTAACTATATGGGTGCTGGGGTTCACTAAATACACTTGTGCCTGTAAAATAAAATAAAAATCATCTTTGAGTCAAATATAAGCTTTTCTGATTGTTGTACCCAGTTTAGGCATTACAGTTTCTACTAATTAATCTTTTAACCCTCTCCAATTCACTGTCTGGCGTCTAAAGACATTATGGTTTAAGGCTGTACAGCTCCGATGTTGGAAGACGTCCGTCGGGGTTCTCTTACTGTATATTGCCAGCCTCTCTGCTGTCAGAGCCTATCCAGTTGTCACCTCATGCAGTACTGGCTTTAGCCAGCATATAGCGCCGTTCTATAACAGCAGAAAAAGAGTAAGCTCCCTTGGAAAACCAGGATACAAATTGGATTGGAAAGGGTTAAGGATGCAGCCTAATTTGGTAGTTAACGCCTTACCGACACATACTGCTATAAACATCCTAACTGTACATACCCCATGCAGTTAGGACATATAAAGGTGTTCATAGCATCATATGTTGTGTATGCAGCAGGCTCAGGAGGAGATAACTCAGATCACAGCTGTTAACTCTTTAAATGCTACTGGCAATTCTAACAGAGCCATTTAAATGTACGAAAGACCCTGCTGCTGTAAGTTCGCGAGGGTTGCTCCCCAGGTGTTATGGCAGCAGGGGACTTTCTGAAGGCCCCTAGGTCTGCCAAGAATGTTTGCCTATTAAAGCATGCCTGTGGCATGTTTTAATAGGCAGCCTGTAATACAGTTTAATGCAATACCGTAGTATTGCATTATACTGTATAAGCGATCAAACGGTCGTAAGTTAAAGTTCCTTGTGGGGACTAAAAAAAAAAAGTTAAAATATCTAAAATAAAGATTTTTTAATTATTACAAAAATCATTTAAAAATATTAAAGAGTTTAACACCCCCTGTTTCTCAGTTGTCGCATCAAAGAATAAAAAAATAAAATAAGCTACGAATCTGTAAAGGTCTAATTTATTAAAATATCACATTAATAATCCCACACGGTGAATGCCATAAAAAAATGCAATGCCAGAATTTTCGCTTTATTGATCACCCTGTCTCAAAGAAAAAAATTGAATAAAAAGTAGTATAAACCACAACATAGTGCCAATAAAAACTACAGGATGTCCTACAAAAAAGCAGGTCTTCACACGACCCTATCTTTCAAAAGGCAGAACTTTTTACATTTTCTTTTTTTAACATAGCCATATGAGCGATTGTTCATTGTGTGGCGAGCTGTAGATTTTATTGGTGTTGTTTTGGGGTAAATATAATGAATTTTTAACTACTTTGGGGTAGGGGGGTCTTCCTGAAAGAACACATCAATTTTGCTTTTTCTTATTTTTCCTATGGTGTTCCGTATAAATGACATGGTAAATTTTCTCTGCAACCCAGAGCAATTACAATGATTCCAAAATGTTATTATTAGAGATGAGCGAACGTACTCGGATAAGCACTACTCGTCCGAGTAATGTGCTTTATCCGAGTACCTCCCCGCTTGTGCTGAAAGATTCGGGACGCGCTGCGGAGCGGGGAGCTGCAGGGGAGAGCGGGGAGGAACGGAGGGGAGATCTTTCTCTCCTTCTCTCCCGCCCGCTCTGCCCCGCTCCCCGCTGCGACTCACCTGTCAGCCCCGAATCTTTCAAAACGAGTACAGCGGTACTCGGATAAGGCACATTACTCGGACGAGTAGTGCTTATCCGAGTACGTTCGCTCATCTCTAGTTATTATATATTATTATATATAATATATATATATATATATATATATATATACATATATATATATATATATATATACACACACACACTATATGTTTTTTCCACTTTTTGTAAATTAAAACCTTAAAAAAATTTAATGGTTGCTGTTTAACCTGAACGATGGGCGATAAACTTTATTGCTGATCGTTTATGCTGCATAAAAGATAAATGATTAAGCTCATCACTGAAGCTCATCGTTCAGTTTAACCCCTTGAGTGGCGGGTTTCCTACCACCCTGTCGTGCCCACCAGGGCAGGTTTTTTAAAATGGTCTAATCATTGCATTTCAACTAATTTTGCAGTTGCATCTCAAGAGCCATAACTTTTTCATTTTTCCATTGACATGGCCATATAAGGGCTTGTTTTTTGCGGGACAAGTTGTGATTTTTTAAACAGGGGGGAGGAAAAAAAGAAATGGGGAAAAAAGAAAAAAAGGGTCCATGTCATTAAGGGGTTAAATAATGTATTAACTTCCTACTCTGGGTCATTACGACGCATGGATACCACATGTGTGATTATATTTTAGATTTTTTTACAAAGTAAAGGGAGACAAGTGTTTTTATAATTTTTTTAATAATTTTTTTACTTTTTTTTTTTTTTTAAGTTTTTTTTTTTTTGTCCCTTTAGGGGACTTCCACAGGGACCCATCAGGACCCCTGATCACATTCCGGGGGTCCGATGGTGACAGCCCTTTACATGCTGCATGACAGCCCTTTACATGCTGCAGTCACATAGACTGCAGCATGTAAAGGGTTAACACAGCAGAGATCGGAGGTTTTCTCTGATCTCTGCTGTAAGAGCTGGTACCTATCTGTCCTCTGACAGCTAACAACCAGCTCTCCCTGCCACAGAGACCATCGGCTTGCTTCTGACAAGCCGATGGTCTCTATGGCAACCTGTAAACAAACCAGTGCAGGAGATTGCCGACATATCTGCAATATCTTCTGCTGGTTTTTCAAAGCCCTTGCACTGCTCTGTGTGGGTCTGTGCAGGCAGAGCACACTGTCACAGCTTGTGGCATTGTGCTCTGCAGCTCCCATAGTGATACATAGCCCGGAAATCTTCCAGGCTACGTTGCTATGAGCAGTGGAGCTCGTCCCGGAAAATTTCCGGGCGTGCCACTCAAGGGGTTAAACAGCAACCATTCAGTAGTGAGCGGCCGCTGTGTTATGTGAATTTGTGCACTCAATCATATGCCCATGTGAAGCTGCCAGAAATCACTTGGCAATCAGCAATCCCTTGTTTATCTGGTAATTGCATCTTTTACATGTATGCTGCAATAAAAATCATCATTTGTTGGCAGCACATTACTCTTATTAAACAGTGATGGAGGTAGTTATCGCTGATGGCAAGTGAAGCTTGGGTCACATACCTCAGGAAGAAACCATGGTTACAGGGATTTGGGGGTATTAAATGATGGGATGTTACAAAATCTCTCAGAGACCACATTATTGTAGAAGACACACTTCTGTAACAAGTCGTTTCAGGGTTGGAGTCTTTTGTTGTAACCGTTGCAGATCGGTAACATGGTCAGGGAAAGCCAGAGGTAAGTGCACTGGTAGGTATCAGTTCACAGTACAGAGGAGCAGTCTGGTAGCGTAGTCAGGCAAGTCAGAGGTCAGTATATGGGTAGAGATGTAGGCACTCTGTGGGTTTCCGAATGGTAAAATTCATCTAGGATAGAATAGCTGTGTAATACAGCATCAGATAGAGCATGCCACAAATATCAGAAGTACAATAGGGCCCAATGTTAGTCTATGAGTGATCTATTACGGCTTTGTACAGAAGTTGCGCAATATAAAGCCATAAGTAAGGTTTCAAGTAGGAGGATGTAGATCCACCTCACCAGACATCAGTTTTACTTGGACTGTTTGGAAAGCCAACAACTGGGGTACTCCAGTTGTCACCCTTGACCCCGCCGAGTGGGAACAAGTCCTTGCTACAGGATCCCCAAGCCATTACTTCTTCAGATAGTCCTGGTAGTGTGGCTGCTGATGCTGCACAAGGTCAAGGCATGGAACAGGTTTGGTAAGAAAGTCCAGGAAAAAGGTTAGGGCAGGCAATGAGCTATAGCAATGTCCAATAATCAGAGCTAAGATCAGGGAGCACAAAAGTCAGACTAGCAAGGGTCAGGCAGGACTCAAAACCGGAATGTAAATGAGCAGGGGTTTTGTCACAAAAGGCTACAGGAGACCAAATTACTAAGTCATCCACTATGGGGAGATGTTGCCTAATATAGGAGGAAATGGAGGGATGGGAACACACATACATCCTACTGGCACTATGCAGAGAGGAGGCATAGTGGAGGGAAGTAGAGCAACTTGCATGCTAGAGAGAACAATAGCAACCAGAGACAGGTGAGTTAAGGCACTAACATAAGACCATGCATAAGAACCCTAAATTGTGAGCTACTGTTTTATGGTCAGTCTTTAGACATAGATCAAAATGTGTTTAACCAGTGTACCAATTTAATGTGCCCATAGAAATCAGGGCTAAATAAGATGGACCTTACTTGGTATAAGGGGCACTATGTATAACACCAACACACCCTTCCTGGTAGACTTTAAGCATTACGCAACTTTTCATTCAATCAAACCAACTTCCAAAGAATATGGGAATTATCTATGGCTTTATTGGAGGGGAATAGATACACAGGACCGTCCAACGCGTTTCGGGGCTCTTATACCCATTCTCCCTTTATCTCGCCATGGTCTGACTTTGGAAATCCTCATTAACTAACGTAAGTCTAAAATACCAACTACCAACTGACTATAACATACTGTAGAAGAATGCAAAGAAATATACTCAACACAGTAAACAGACGTCTACATTGTCTGCATCGTTCTCAGTAGCTCGGAGCTCTCTTGGATAAAGTATTCCGGGGCTGAAACAAGTCATTTCAGCAAACCATTTCAATGCGGAATAGTTTATTTTTGTTGAAAAGGTTAAAAAATACATACACAAGACCCTGTTCTTCCAGGTGGGTGACTCAATCCCTGGCATGAATTGTGATCTTAATTATGAACAAAGCGCTGAAGCGGTTGCGGCTATCTTTATGAGAGATAAGAATTAAATATTTTCTCAGACTTTTATGTGAATAGTTTCATGAAAATTGATCAGGTCTAAAAAGTCACAGTCCAAATGAAGCTAAGGTTAAGGATAATTTATACATGATATTCTTAATTTTATTCGGAGCCCTTTTATTACTATATAGGCCTTTATGACTTTAAAGAAAATGTCAGTGGCAGCAAATGACATTGTACTGAATAATCTAGTTATGAGGGAAAAGACATTTAGAACTACTGTATCACCAGCCACTATTGCTACATTCCTGCTGAACGTACACTTTCAGTCTCTACCAACTTGACTGACTGCTGTTCTTATTTAATCCATGGCATCCATGGTCCTGATGATAATTTAACATTTAAAGGTTTAAAGGTAAAGACTACCAAAATATATGAGCTTTATTCTCCTTATTTCTTATTCATGATCCTAGAAGTATATAGAGCAGTCATTTTTCGCTTGTTTTTGGATCATTGATGGCTCCTTACCAAATTGGCAGTTGGTTCTGATGCTGAAATGGCTGTAGTATTTTTCAAAATGATTGGGCCGGGGAAGAGGGGAACCAGGAAGATAGAGGGGAAAATAGTGTAGACAGTGATCTGAGACTAAGTAATGAGAATGTGGTGGAGCGGTGAGAGGGGTTAGCTAAAATCTACAGTTAGAACTGGCAGAACAGTTAGTAGAGATACATTTAATATAAAAAATAACTAAAAAAACTTGAAACTATATAGTGACTAATGCTAGAAGTCTGACCAATAAGGTTGAAAAACTGGAAGTAATAATGTCTGAAAAAAACTATGACATAGTGGGAATAACAGAGACCTGGTTGGATGAAAGCTGTGACTGGGTGGTGAACTAATGGCCACAGGCGGATTTGATTTGTGGAATCCACGTGTGGCACCCGTCCGGGAGATCAGCAAATCAAGCCGCCCATAGGGATGCATGGGCGGCCGCAAATTAATTAAAGCATGCAGATTTGATTTGTGGACCTTCTGGTCCAGAGAACAAATCGCAGCATGCTCCATTTCTGCGCGGATCCCGCACTGATGTTTCCATTGAAGCTGTCCGATCCACGGCACAACCGCAGCTGACACTGCAGATGGGCCGTGGATCCGCGAGAAAGCAGGAGTTTAAAAATTAAAAAAGTATACTGCGCATGTGTGCAACACACCGGCCGGCATCCGCAGTGCAGAAGAAAGAAGATCAGGATGGGAGGAAGAAGACCCAGACAAGTCCACAGAAGATCCGGACAGGTAAAAAAAAAGTCCTTGGCTGCGGGCAGGGTCGGCTTCCGCGGGCGGAATCCAACCCACCCGTGGACATGAGGCCTTACAGGGTTATAGTTTGTTTAAAAGGGACAGTAAAAAACTGAATGGAGGAGGGGTTTGTTTTTATGTAAAATACATTTAAAGCCCACACTACCCGAAGATGTATGTGAGGGAGGTGAACATGTGAAGACTCTATAAGTTTGAGATACATGGATGGACACCTGGGAAACAGTGACGATAATATAATAAATGTAAGAAGTAAAAAATGGATAGCGCTCCAATAAATGGATGGGGAATAGTTGTCAAGAGAGAGTATATATAACAATATAATGAAAATATGGTAAAAAAATTGAAGATGACTCACCCCGTGACGCCGGGCCCGTTATGAAGGCGCCCGTGCGTCAATGTCCGAGATAGCGTATCAATCCACAATGTAGGTGATAGTTCCTTGCACCGGTCCCAAAAGACATCTTGATGAGAGCAGCTTGGTTACTCCCAGCGGTGAAGAAAACACCGCGGGAAAAAGAACAAATCAGAAACAAAAGAAAATTAACCAGCGCTCCGGTGTTACGGAAAAGAACAGATCATCCAGGTTAATAAGAGGAGTTCGTGTAATAACAGATATTACTTACTTCGCAGGGGTGCTAATTACGGCCGAAACGCGTCGCTATAAAATAATTTTTCGTACACATCTTCTGAATCCTACATGCCATCTTGGATTCAGGGGTGCTTAACCATTAGCACCCCTGCGAAGTAAGTAATATCTGTTATTACACGAACTCCTCTTATTAACCTGGATGATCTGTTCTTTTCCGTAACACCGGAGCGCTGGTTAATTTTCTTTTGTTTCTGAAATATAATAAATGTGGTACCAATATTCAAAAAGGGGTCTAAAAGTGAGGCCGTAAACTACAGACCGGTACGTCTTACTTCTATTGTGGGTAAAATGTTTGAAGGGTTTCTAAGAGACTCTATCCTGGAGGATCTCAAGGAAAATAGCTATATAACTCCATATCAGCTTAGTTTATGAGGGGTCACTACTGTCAAATGAATCTGATCAGCTTTCAAGGAGGTAAGTTCTAGATTGAACCGGGGAGAGTCACTGGATCTTGTGTATCTGGACTTTTCCAAAGAATTATTACTACGCCGCATAAAAGGTTGGTATATAATATGAGAATGCTTGGTCTGGGTGAGAATTTGTGTAAGTGGGAAAGTAACTGGGCAGTGATAGAAAGCAGAGGGGGTTATACTGTAAATGGTACATACTCTGATTGGGTGCCCAAGGCAGGGGGTAGTATTGGGCCCTATTCTTTTTGATATATTTATTATTGACCCAGTAGAAGGATTGTGCAGTAAAATATCAATATTTGCAGATGATACAAAATTATGCAAAGTAATTAAAGGAGAGGACAGAATGCGGTTGCAAATGGATCTGGATAACTTTGGGGATTGGACAGAAAAGTGGCAAAGGAGATTTAACAATGTTAAATGTAGGGTTCTGCACATGGGCAGAGAAAATACATGTCACCATTACACACTAAATGGGAAATCACTGGACAAAAGTGACATGAAAAGGGACTTGGGGATATTAGTTAACTCTAAACCAAACTGGAGCAACCAGTGTCAGGCAGCTGCTGCCAAGGCAAATAGGATTATGGGGTGCATCCAAAGAGGCATAAGGACACATAACAGGATTAAATCAAGAAGCTATAATGTATTCTGATTCTGGCTGACCTCCATTACCTGACCCTTGGCTCATCTGACTACGTTCACTTATGCTTTATAATACTGCATACCAGGTTTTTCCACCATTATTGATCACTAGCCTTTTAACTTCACTTCTGTTTTAATAGCTACTTTTTCTGCCCCCACTTTCACTTTCTAAATGAATTGTCTATTGTTGCTTGCAGCATTTATGCCTTCAACCAATTTCCAGTGCGTCTTGCTCCACCTCCGCTAGACATTATTTGAGAAATCAAGAGGAGCTTAGAACACTTAAGTTGCTGTGGTCAACTTAGTATTTCGACCCAAACTGAAGTAATAGGAAGGGATAGTCTTATTGGTGAATTGTGCTATCCTGTTGAGTCTTTCATTGCGGACTACAGGGCCAGACTGTTACAAACATGGTCTAAAGTAACTCTCAATTCCAGTCCTCAAAAAAACTTGTCATGATTTGATGATGTCCTGTAGAGAGAACCTCTGTAATTCTTGATGCGCTTATATGACCTGCATAATACTAAGGAAATTCTTAGATATGTCCAGTTTTTTGCTCATCTTGATCAGCCAGGTGATAAAATCATCCAGATTTTTTTTTTAAATCGAGCCTAGTTAGTTCAGACCAACTTTTGACAAAAATCACAAGAAAATCAAATTTCCCATAGCGCCTACTGCAGAGGTCAACATGCAGCAGGGCATCTTGCTGATGTTACCAAATGCAGTTTCATTGGACACCTGCATTACATGACCTAGCCATATATAACATAGGCACAGTGTAACCATCACCAATTTTACTGTTGAGCACAGGACAGAGAAGCTTCATCACATTTATATGCCTATATAACATGTGGTCGGTTGTTAATAGGAACACATATTCCACAGAGGATACATTGCTGCTGGATGTTAAAGCTTGTATACTAGCAAAGAACTTAAATGCGGTTCTATTAGAGGAAGTACAGAAAGTTGCTGCATCATACAAAACATGGCCTGTACATTGGCACAGAGTATATTTCTATTGCTGTCAATGCATTTTGGCAAGGAGATACACAGGATGGCCTGTAGGGGGCTGTAAACAGGCCTTCTGTGTACTGGAAGGTGTTCTAATCAGCAGGGGGCTAGCTGTGTTAATCAGCAGGGGGCTAGCTGTGTTAATCAGCAGGGGGCTAGCTGTGTGGGAGTGTCTGGAGGACCTAAGTTTCCAGACACATTCAGCCTCTAACTGAAAGCTGTGGCAGCTCTGCTGCTGAAAGCTGAAGCCAGTCCAGGTTCTGAGAGAGCTGGAGCTATTCCCTGAGAGGGAGGCTAAAAGGAGGCTGAAAGCCAGACGTCTGTGGGAGACCAGGCTGTGGTACGGCCACGAGTCTGATGGGGAAGGACGCCCCCAGATTGACACCCTGTTGGGTACGTGTAGTGGCACTAGGCCACTGTGTTAGTAGTAAGTGAGGGAACTACTGTTTAGTTAGCGCCTTGACGGGCAAACGTTTGTTATGTTTATAGCATGAAGTGTACGTGCTGCCAGGGGCTGTTGTGCTTCCACTGTATTTCCGTGTTATTGTTGAATATTCAAGAAAATGAAGTTATACAGACAAACAGACAAAATAGGCTTTGGCATGGGGAAAATTGCAGTTTTCTGTTTGTGATCTCACACGTCGGTTAAAGTCACCAGTTCGGCTTCTACAAATTATTTGCAGAGCTTACACAGCTAGCAGTGAGGTTTGGAAAATCAAGTACACTGCACCAAACAGGAATAACTCACAAAGATACCAGTTACACTCTATGGCTTTTTTTTCTCTCACATATTGTTCCTCCCAGGGATTGTGGCTAATTTAGTTGGTGATGCTTTTTTATTAATATAAAACAAAAAAAAACACAAACAAACAGGGAAACAGCAAATACATACAGTGCGTGTCAGTGGCCTCAGACACCCTTCAAAGTTGCCACTCTGGCTACTACGACTTATTTGCAGTCCATACACTGCTAGCAGTGGTTTTCTGCAAAATACAAAGTTAGCTGATAAGTTGCCTAAAAGTACACTAATAAGTAAGCAAAAGAAACTAAATAAAAAAATAAGTGAATAAAAAGAAAACATGAAGAAAGCAAGGGGTAGGAGGGAGGTGTCAGTGGTGGTGGAGGTGGTAGAGAATGGGCCAAATTGGGTTAGGGTCTACTGATGCAACAGCTCCATGTTCTACAGAAGACGAGGCAAGACCACTGTCATTAATGCAAATAATCAATTCCTTAGAATTGATTCTGCCTGCGCTTTACATCCGCAGCATGCAGAACAGATCATAGAGTAGATGACACAGAATGCCTCAAGTACCACCACCTCTTCTTCCCAGTCGCAGGCACACAGCAGTATGTCTGCAGCAGTCGACCATGAGCATCCCCTTCTACTTCACTGCATGCTAAATCCCCTGCACCCTCCAAAGCAGGCTATATGGATTAGTCTGAGGAGCTGTTTGATCATTTAGTCTCATAGATGTCATCGGGAAGTCCAAAGAACCAGAAGGAGAAGACCAAGATATTGAATACACTGATGCCCAACCATTTTTTCCTCTGAAGAGGAAGACGAGGGTGGGTCATCCCTCCATAAACAATGTACGAGAAATGTGGAAACGCAAGAGCCAGCTCCTGATGCTCACTGTGACAGAGAGTTAACTCAGGAGAAGAATAATGAATCAGAAGAGGAGATGAAAGATGATCAGGTGCTTGACCCAATAAGGATAGACAGGAAGAGTCATGATAACTACTCACAGGGGAAGGAAGAAGAGGCGGACATAGCCAGGGCAGCGAGTAGGGTGTCACAAAAAAATTCTGAAAAAGAAAAGGGTAGTGCTACCAACCTCAGCTACTACTTCCAGTAACATCAGGACCACAGCTAGGTCTGCTCACAGGACTTGTACATCTGTGGCATTCTTTGAAACCACACATGATGACAGAAGAGTGGTAATTAGTAAGATCTGTGGTACGTGATAAAACTAGGCAAGAACATAAAGAAACTCAATACATCGTTTATGAACAGTCGAATGAACTTCCACCACCCACTGCCTTGGAAAGCCAACCTGGACTAGAGAGTCAGCCTCATCCTGCTTCCTTTTTCTCTTCCTTCATCTCACTCTCTGTGCATGCAGTAATCTCTGAGCACCGAGAGGCAGCTTGCCTACTTCAGGCCTCTGCTCCGCAATTGACAATTGGGTTGCAGGCTTCAGAGCCAAAAGTGGGAAATAGAGAGCAGAAGTTGAGCTGCCACCATCACCACCACCTTCACCAACATTGACATCTACCCCATATTCCAGTGTATCCCATGTCAGCAGCCAGCCTTCCATTTCCCAGATATAGGAATTTAAAAAAAGTACTACCCCAACCAATCTAAGAGCACAGATTTACAATTTTTTTCCCTATTTGTATGAAAAAAAAAGTTAAATTAAGAAAAAAAACACGTATATGATATCCTTGTGTCCGTAACAACCTGTACTATAATTTGAGCACACTAATTATCCTGCGCAGCAAAAACTGTAAAAAAAACGGAGGCAAAATGCTTATTTTATACATTTTACCTCCAAAAAAGCGCACAAAAAAACCCCAAAAAGCCATATGTACCCCCAAAATGGTACAAATAAAAATTACAGCTTGTGACGCAAAGAACAAGCCCTCACGGAGCTCTGTCCATGGAAAATAAAAACTTATGCGACTTTGAATGCAATGATGAATTATTCTACTAATCTCTCATTACTGTTTTTTTACATAGCATAAAAGCTAAAGTTGTAAAGAGTTCACTTAAAGCAAGGTATGGTAAAAAGATAGGATAATGCATTATCTGCCGGGCATTTTATTGCATCCTCATTAACATAAAAATCAAAAATAATTTAAAGAAATCAAAAATTACAAACGTTATTAGCATTAGTGGAGAAATTTCATATTTACTTAAAGGGGTTGTCCCGCGCCGAAACGGGTTTTGTTTTTTTTAACCCCTCCCCCCCCCCCCCCCCCCGTTCGGCGCGAGACAACCCCGATGCAGGGGTTAAAAAAACACACCGGGTAGTACTTACCCGAATCCCGGTGGTCCGGCGTCTTCATACTCACCTGCTGAAGATGGCCGCCGGGATCCTGTCTCTCTGTGGACCGCAGGGCTTCTGTGCGGTCCATTGCCGATTCCAGCCTCCTGATTGGCTGGAATCGGCACGTGACGGGGCGGAGCTACACGGAGTCGGCATTCTGCACGAGCGGCCCCATTGAAGACAGCAGAAAACCCGGACTGCGCAAGCGCGGCTAATTTGGCCATTAGAGGCCGACAATTAGTCGGCACCATGGAGACGAGGACGCCAGCAACGGAGCAGGTAAGTATAAAACTTTTGATAACTTCTGTATGGCTCATAATTAATGCACAATGTACATTACAAAGTGCATTAATATGGCCATACAGAAGTGTATAGACCCACTTGCTGCCGCGGGACAACCCCTTTAAAGAAACATCATTTCAAAGAAGGGTCGAATTCTGCGTATAGAATACTTATTGGTGAAATATAAGTGGCAAGTTGAGGTCTCAATCCATCCCGTAAAGTAGATTAAAGCTAAAGCCCCTCGTTCTAAACAACATGTGTGAACACACGGTCAAGGGATCCATTTCTCTATGTCAAACCATGGATAAATCATGGACACAAGCTCAGCTCTGAAAACGTCTCCCCGAGAGCCTGCAGGTTATTGGTTTGCACATTAGACATTATTTGTTAAGGGTATTAGACAGCCCAGATGACATTACTGATGTGTCTTTGTAATGTGTTAATATGTGGTCATACTAATACAAGTTGCAATATTGAAAAATGATGACGGAACCAAGGGAGTGCACCAAGGCAATTGTGTCCACCAAAGAGTATCCATATATTCCGGGACGGCCATGACTAGATGGTCTAATCAACTCTAAGAAAGTATTTCCATAGAGGTTCTCACATTGACTGAATGGTTGTCCTGGGTGTCAGTAGATATTATTAGTTATGAGTTCATCTATATTAAATATCTCAGAGTCAATCATATTTATTCCATTTGTTCGTCTTCATTAACCCGAGGACCAAAAGGAAAAGGATTTGAATATTCAAATAAATCTGTTTAATCATATCATGTAAATTAGGTGCAAGCCTGACAAATTGTGCAAGTGGCGATAAAAGGATAACATAATGTATGACTCTTCTATAAGGTGCTGCATCATACCATACATAATGATATATTACTGTTTTTAGTTGGAATGTATTTGACTTTTAGCCCAATAGCCACTGCCCAGCTACCTATTTTTGGTGGGCCCCTACTGTATTCAGTGCCACGCCGTATGAAATCCTCTACAACACAGGTGAAGTGACCCAAAAGCTCAGAAATACTCCTGCTGCCAGGCCAAGCCTCCTTGGCTCTGGCCATACAACGCCACATTACATAATGTAATACCATCCATTGAACACATTGGGCTTTAACACGATGGGCTCTCCAGGAATATAACATTAATCCTTTGCAATCCAATATTGGATTCAGGGTTTCCTAGGGGTTTTCTCTTTCTGCCATTTTACAATGACGCCATCTGCTGGCTAGAGCCAGTACTGCGGTATGGGACATGCTGGAGAGGCCCCCAACAACAGAGCAGCCAGTAATATACAGTAAGAATACCCTGTTGGACTTCTTACGACATCGGAACTGTACAGCCTTCAATCAGAATGTCTTCAGATGTCAAACAGTGGATTGGAAGGGGTTAAAGAGTTTTTTAAGACTTTCAAAAAAGTGTTAAAATGCAGAAAATAGGATAAAATAACAAATTATGTAGTACTCACCAGTTAGGCATCTAACCAGTCCAAGGCCTGCTGCCCCAGCTCTGGAAGCTTTTGCAGTGGTTATATGCAGTTCTTCATTCACATGAATGTTGGAGCCAATCACTGGTTTCATCGGTCATGTACCATCCATGCATACAAAGCCAGCAAATTACAAACAGCACATGGCCATTGCAGTTGCTTCTGGTAGTGGAGCGTTAGGGATCAGAACAACTGTACTAGACTGGCGGGACATCTAATGAATACTGCATAATTTCTTACTTGCCCCATTCACTGCCCTTTGCCACTTTCTTGAAAGTCTCAGAAAACACTCTTAAAGTCTTAGGCTGCAGATAAGCCATGAATGTTCGATCAGCCTGGGTCAATCTTTAGGGACTCGTGATGGATCAGGAAAAGGAAGGGATTGCGGCAATTTTGCCAGCGCCTGTTGGCTCTGAAGGAAAAATCTCACCTTCATACATAGTTTTCCTAATAATAGATCCAGAAGCTGAGTTTATAGGACAATATGTTGAGGGCTGATGGGAGGTCTGGAGCCGACTGGTGTGTAATGTCAACTACAATATAGAGACTGCTGGAGCAAGGATCAACAATGGGAGCAAAGTCAAGCTGGGTTACTAATGGGGATTCATCTGAGTAAGGCCTTAGTCACACGGGCGTTTTTTCGCGCGATTTGCGGATCGCATGACGGATGCGCATCCGCAAATCGCGTGACCGGTGCGCGCAAGTCGCCCGCAAATCGCCCGAAAATCTGCTCCTAGCCGCGTTTCATTAGAAACGGGCCGGAGCTGTCCAGCGCATTGCATTCAATGGAGACGGCAATACAGCCGTCTCCATTGAAAGCAATGCGCTGCGGGCGAGCCCGGGATGAATTGTCGGTAAGGGCTTAAATATATAAGCCCTTACCTGCAATGCATCCTAAAATGTGTAAAAATAAAAAATATATATGCACTTACCTTCTCCCGGCAGCTGGAGCTCCGAGCGGCCGTCCTGCAGTGGGTGTGAAGGGGGTGTGAGTCAGACCTGCCCCCTGATTGGCTCAGCGCTGAGCCAATCAGAGGCATGCCTCACTCACACCCATTCATGAATTCATGAATGGATGTGAGTCAGACCTGCCCCTGATTGGCTCAGCGCTGAGAGGCAGCAGTCACTCACCCATTCATGAATTCATGAATGGGTGTGTGAGTGAAACTGGCCTCTGATTGGTCAGGCTGTGACCAATCAGAGGCAGATCATTCAGCAGGCGGGGATTTTAAAGCCCCGCCGGCTGAATAGTGCCGAGAAGCAGTTCAGGAGAACTGACAGCGGCCGCGGCTGGACTCCGGCTGCACTAGAAAGGTGAGTATACAATTTTTTTTTATTTTAACACATTTTAGGATGAATTGCCGGGAAGGGTTTATATATTTAACCCCTTCCCGACAATTCACCCCGCGCACGCCGGCAGCCCATTGCTTTCAATGGAGCGGCTGTATTGCCGCTCCATTGAATTCAATGGGCAAACATCGTTCTTCTCTGCCACAGCTGTTACAGCTGTGGCAGAGAAGAATGATTTGTCTTCTATATGTTCTCAATGGGGTCGGCGCTGCTGCCGCCGGCCCCATTGAGCGCATATACAGAAGCGAACAGGAATCGCAGATCGCAGATAGGTGCGATCTGCGATTTTTTGTTCTATAATTTATCGGACGAGCGCATAAAAAGCGCTCATGTGTCCGATACCATTGCAAAGCAATGGTTTTAAAAAATCGCCGGACGCATGCGCATGCGCAAATCGCGGCAAAAAACGCCCGTCTGACTAAGCCCTAAAGAAGAAACACTGAGAACACAATACTGCTGGGCTTTAGGAACTGAGCAAAGCAGTTTTTTTCAGGACCCCAATGATGTCACTCATGACCTCTTGCAGACCTTTCTCTGAGCAGTGGCCTTCTTGCATGGCTCAGACTGTGTTGGTATGAAAAATATACTTTGACAAAAAAAGCCTATAAAAGTTAAAAAAGGAAAAAGTTAACATGATTAATATGTGTGGAGCATTATTACCAGGTAAAGCTAAATTTACATGCAAATGTGTCACACAACGAGGGAAAACCAACTGTGAAACAGACTGATTTGACTTAGGACTGCTCCTAGGGGTTGCACTAAGGAGTCCACCGGTTTTCACCCTTTAACCCCTTTTTCAGGGATCTGATTTTTGCTGCAATGGGCCCCAGATATCTTTTTCAGGAGAAGTCAGGACATGCAGAGTTCATACAATACAGTAAAATAGGTAGAGAGTCAAGGAAGGCAGCAATCAGGCAAAATGTAGTCAGGAAACCAGCTGAGATCAGGACAGGTAGAGTTTGGGAAAGCTGAGTAATCAGGTACAGGGCCAGAACTGAGAATCAAATAGGATACAGATACACCTTCACAGAACTACTTCAAATGTATTGCTCAGGCACCCTTCAGAAGGAAAAAATGCCATAAATAAGTCAGGACGTATCTGGATAGGTTGGGGACAGGAAAGCTGGGTGTGCGTGCTGGCCCTATAAGAAGCGGGACGAGTGTGTACACGCTATCTTATGGGCAGAGGAAACAACTAGGGAAGAATCTGATGTCTGCCTCACAGAAGACTTAGAGGCTGCCAACAGTCACGAATGACAGAAGAGAGAGGTGAGAAGGCTCACTGCCAGTCGCAGCTAGTATTCATCATAGAATGAAAATAAAAAATGCAGTATCTAGTGTACATAAATCATATTAATTTTGTATCCCTCCAAACTATTGTTCAAAATTGAGACATTTTATTTAAATTTATAGGATTATTTTTATTACATAATTTTTCAATTTTTTTTTTTTTGTAATATAACTTAATTTTCCTTTTCATGCATTTTTCATATTTTGCTCAAAATATAGAAGGAAAAACCTTTTAATTAAATGTAATTCCACCATAAGCCCACTGAGGAATCTTAAATCAAGGATCAAAGTTAAGCAAATACAAACTATGTAGAATGACCTGATAAAGCTTCATCAGGCGCCTGTGACTATATAGTCATATGAATAATTTATGCTATGTCAATACTTATAATGAACAGCTATAAACATAGGACAAGTAGACATGCATCCGAGTCGGTCCTGGTCAAGTGACTGCTGTCACGTCAAAGTCATCAGTGCGTTACATCGGGTCCATCAGTTCAAGCCAGGCATTAATTCGACATAGCCTTGTCAGCCATGGCAAGCGATTGCATCAATCTGACCAGTGAATTGTTACATTAGTGACTTGAACTATCAGTGTCATGTGTTCCTCCGCACCAAGATGTATCTCATCACTCAGGCTGAGGGCTTCTTAGGGTTCAAAAAGAGTAGAGCAAAGAACACGAGGTCAATATGAAATTAATATCTCTTTGGAATAATGGATATTAAACTTGATGTGTCTTAAGTGCGTTGAGTACCTTGTGTTCATTAGTTTAGCCTTATACAAAGAAGATGTTCTAAATTTCTGTACAATGTAATTAATTAAAAAAAATAAAAAAAATTTCTCCTCACCTAAATGTACAAACTACCAATAAATAAAAAAACAATTAGTACTATAATACTTTACAACGTTTGCAGAAAGGCAATGCAAAAAAATTTTTTTTTAGCCTGGATACCCAATGGGTGGGATGTGTTAAAGGGAACCTGTCACCACCTATGAGCACCATAAACTAAGTTATGGTGCTTGTAGGCCTGGTTCCGAGGAAAACGGGCATGTAGTTTTTATACTCACCCAACTTCCCATTCCTACGCTGTCATGTTGACGGTAGCAAACTAATCTCCGCAGCTGTAGAGAACAGTGTATGCTTGTGTAGTTGACAGAGATGTATCCACTGTGTGAGTGCACACACACACTGTTCTCTATGGGAGTGCATGTGCACAGATGCAAAGATGAGTCTGCTAGCACTGAGTCTACAGGTGACAGCGCCGAAACGGGGAGCTGGGCGAGTATAAGAACTACATCCCTAGACTCCACAGAATCTAGTCTAGGAACACCATAACTTAGGTTATGGTGCTTGTAAGAGGTGTCAAGTTCCCTATATCTATGAATAGTAAAGAAGCTGCATCATTCTTGAACCTATTCCATTTCATTGGATATTACCTGGAGAGGATCCATATTGTGGTTAAGAGTGATTTCACACGCAACATTCTTCGAAAAAACACCATTGCAGTTTTCGATACATCCCTCGAGCCATGCCTCTTGAATCCACTTCTGGCTTCGACTCAAAAAGTTGCATGAAAAGCTGCCATAAAACTGGACTCCAATTTCTCGTAAAACAAATTTAATACATTTTGGCAACATGCCACCAAAACCCACAACACGCTACAACTCATGTCATAACCACTGGACATAATAGACATATATAGTATAAACATCTCCCGACAGAGTAAAGTTGAGTCATGCTGTTTTTTCAAAGCTGCTCATCTTGTGCCACATATCTTGGGATATGATGAGCTAAAGAATTTTCCCATTAAAGCCATCCCCCCTCAAGATAGAGGATAAATGTGTGATCGCTCAGGGTCCAATTGCTGGGACCCCAGCAATCCTGAAACCTGCGTACCTGAATGCTGTATGTGAATGGTGCTTCATTCACTTCTATGGCACAGGCAGTGATCGATGTGCTCGGCAATCCCCCTCCATCCCATAGAAATGAATGGAGCAGGAACCAGTCTATTCACACGTGGCGTTCAGGTGCACCAGTGTCAGGATCCCTGGAGGTTGGACCCCCAATGATCAAACATTTATCCCATATATTGTGAATAGTGGATAAATATCATTAATAGGAAGATGGATATGGATGAACTTTCTTCTAGACTGAATGAGAGAAAAGTATGAGCACAATAGGTGTAGTCACCAACAGCAGAGTTAGTTTTATGTAGCTGTAGCAAAAGGTAGAGCGGTATTCCCAGCTTGGCCAAACATAGCCACCATGGGAACACTATTCTGTATGAGATGGCCAGGTGGACAGAAGGATGAAAACAGCTGAGTACGATTGGGCTTCGCTATTTCCATAACTCCCATAGAAGTCAATTGGAGATCCTCTTAAAGCCTAGCACAGTGAGCTATGTTGTTTCTCTAACTCGGGAGTTATGGCAGCATAGTTCGCTGTGCTATGCTGTTAGCATAACTCTCATTCAGCTTTATGGGAGTTATGGAAATAGCATAATGGAGGCCGCTCAACTGTCTCTGTAATCCCGATCACCCCAGCCACCCTGTACAGCTGGACTGGGGTTACGGAATACGCAGTTGCAGCAAATTTTAAATGGACAACGCAACAAAAGCCATTGAAAAGGTCTAGTTTTAAGTTAGGGCAGCCAAGTATGAAACTTGTTAAGTGTCTTGTTAATGTTTGTTACTTCTGTATCCCCTAAGGCCGCTTCCACACGGACAAAAAAAAGCGTGCAATTTTCTAGCGATGCGACAGCGCTACAAATCGCATGTATGTGAACCCCATGCTTTCCAATTCTTTCATGTTAGCGATGTTTTGTAGCTTCAATACAAAATCATCCTCTATAGAGCCGCGATTTGCAATTTTTTGTAGCCCAAGTTTCCCTATGGATCTTTTCTACTGTTGCATCGCATCACACAAAAACATGGTTTTCATGCGGTGTGATGCAACTTTTACAGTAGGAAATCCTACTATAAAACCCCCAAAATAAGCCCTCGCTGCCCAAAAAAACAAAATAAATGGCTGTGATTGGTTCATTGAGCGCTGACTCTCATTGGCTGAGCGCCGCCAATCAGAGGCAGAGCTTCCTGGAGGCGGAGTGTTTCAAACTCCTGACCAGTAAGCTATGCCAGAGAACTTCAATCAAGTGCTGGGGAGCTTCAGGAAATGTGCTCTGGAGCTGGACAGCGCCTCTTAGGTGACATATTTATTTTGTTTTGTTGTTTAGGCAGCTAGGGCTTATTTTGGGGGTAGGGCTTATATTTCAAGACTTCCCCGAAAATCCTTGCACGTGGCGCTACACAGTTGTGCGAATTTGTAGCACCACGTGCGACCTTGTAACGACAAACAATTGTGATATCGCGATTTTCACTCGGCGATATTGCGTCGCCTGTGTGGAAGCGGCCTAAAGGCCAGCTCACGCTAGTATCTTTTTGTTTCAGTCTAGCTGTTCCATTGTGAGTGCAACTAAACAGAAATGAAAACCGGAAGCAAACGAATAGCTTTCCTTTTTCTTCTGTTTTCTATTGAAGGCAATTAGAAAAAATAAATAAATAAAATGTTGCGATTAGAGATGAGCGAACGTACTCGTTTCGAGTAATTACTCGATCGAGCACCGCGATTTTTGAGTACTTCCGTACTCGGGTGAAAAGATTCGGGGGGCGCCGGGTGGCGGGGGGAGGCGTGGCGGAGCAGGGGGTAGCAGCGGGGAACAGGGGGGAGCCCCCTCTCTCTCCCTCTCCCCCCCCCCCCCACTCCCCGCTGCAACCCCCCACTCACCCACGGCGCCCCCCGAATCTTTTCGCCCGAGTACGGAAGTACTCGAAAATCGCGGTGCTCGGGCGAAAAAGGGGCATTGCCGAGTAGGTTCGCTCATCTCTAGTTGCGATCCGTTTTGGTTCCGTTTTTTTGAACTGGCAACAAAAACATAACAGCCTGCACTTTCCCTTCAGTATTAAAAACGGAACAGCGACGGAAAATTGACAGACGGTTGAAACCGAAGGTCTTCACTTTCAAGGCACGTCAATGGGCACAAAAACCGGTGCGTTTTTTTTTCCATTTAGCTTCTCCCACAGCAGAACTGCTAGAAGGAAATCAAAAACACGAGTGTGAATTTATCCTTATTGACACAGTCATACGAAGGTACAGGTGATAACAGGATGTGGTTGCAATCTATGAGAAGCAGGGATGCAGCCATCAAAAATCCGCATTAAAAATTCAAAAATAATAATGAAAATAATGTAAAAAAAATTTAAAAAATTGCAAAATAAATTGTTCTTCTGAGCTCTTGTTATAGCCATACAGAATTAACTTTTTTTTTTTTATTAAATATGTCCGGTCATCTCTGAAGAAATACGCAATATCATATGAACTAACCTGATATTCCTGGAACATGAAAACCCCCAATCTAAGCTTATTAAAAATTCACCTTCCGCAGTAATTTCACATTTGCCACCGAAATGCTATTTATTTAATCCATACTTAATTAAAAAAACAGACATAGGAGAAGTATTTAGTTCAATGTATATTTTCAAAATTACATTGAAGATATGAGGTTATTCATTAAGCGTAGATCCCGCCAATCGGGGGCAATGCTGCCAAGCTCTAGAAATCCCATTGACTAAGCCCAGTAGAATTTCCCCTTCCAGAGAAAGCGTTCCGTGACTCTTTGTTCCTTGAACTTAACAGAATTAAAGCTAGATTGTTTCTTTTTCATTTCATTTTTTTTCTTCCCCGACAGCAGAGTTAATACAAAAATGTGCCCCTTTATACTCATAAGATTCGTATTAATTGAATAATCGCGAAAGCAGCTTACTGTATGGTATCTCTATTAAATTCCTTTTTCTTTTTTTCCGAGATAAAACTTTTTTTTTTTTTTTCATTCCTTTAAATGCAAATCTTTTAGTGTAACACTGTGCCTAATCTACTACAACTAATTAATCTGTTAGTGCTGATGAAATGTTACCTCCGATTTTTTTTTTCTCTCTCTCCTCGTTCCTTGTATACAATTATTGTAACAGTGGTAAATAAATCAATATTCCCAATTCAACTGTAAAAAACAATCAAGAAATGCAAGGCTTCTCGGGGATAAAAAAAAAACAGCAAATAATATTTATTAACTCCGTAGCAATACACAGTAGAGTCAAATACCATTCAGGCATTTTCTGCAAGTCTAATAATAAGCAAACCCAAATACATGATAGAAGTGGCACATGCCAATACTTTCCCCATTTTACACAGCAGAGTAATTGAAGGATTTAATGAGAAACAAACCAATAAAAATAAATAGACCATGCGAAAAAAGGAAAAAAAAAAAAAAAAGACGGATCTGAAATGGAAGTTGTTCCATTGTGGGTTTAGAATTTGCTTGCTTTGACCAATAAAATATTTGGATAGATTTCTCAGTACTTGGAAAGTTTATGATTTTAGTTCGTTTTACTTTTTTTTTTTTAATAGAATACACAAATGAGGCTGATGTTTATATAGGCGATGACATCATGGCTTAGAGTGTTTAAACGATGATGTCATCGTTTCATTAGGAAAACATATATATTTGGAGAACCTCCGAATGTAAACGATGAGGGATGTAATAAATGATTTTAGCTAGTAATATAAGCTTTGTATGTGTTAGCAGGCTAAGTGTTACATAGACCGGACCATTTTTGTTTTTAAAGGAGTTTTGAAAAATTTAAAGCGACCCTCCGGTCGTGGATAAACAAAGATGGCCGCTGCCTTTTTCTGACTACCTGATGCACACTGTGCATTAGTTTGCATTATTAATCTAAGAGCCTAGGCACTGTTTTGATTGGTCAGTGCTGCCCACATGAACAGTACTGCCCAGTCGGAGCAGTATGTAGTGTCTTAGACTACTCTTGCTTACTAGCACACATTGCATCAAGTAGTCAGAGAAGTGATGTAGTCATCTTTGTATGTCCAGGACCGAAGGGTGCTTTATAAAAAATGCTATGGGCAGGGAAACTAAACTCACCTCCCAGATGGTCAGACAGTTCTGCACAGAAGCCCCAGTCCCTGAAACTCAGATTTCGGAAGAAGTTTCAGTAGTTATGAGCTGTTCATGACAGTTCAGCCAATCACACGGTTCAGCGGCTAATAATGGAGCGAAAGTCACATGTAAATAAAGCAACAGAGAAAAGACAATTCATGTGGAGACTTCCTTATGGTATTTGGATATTGATCTGCTCACCTTTATAGGCTGTGTTAAAGGGATATTCTGGGCATTAACTATTGAAGACCTCAATAGTTGATCAGCAAGGGTCTGCCTCTTGGGATTCCCATAGATCAGCTGATCCTTTAGCCCTCTGTCCTTGCAGCCAAGCCATATGTCCACATTGGGGTTAGAGATGGAAGTGTAATAGAAGGCATCACTCCTATTTAAATCTATAGAAGCAATACCTTCTGACTCGGCTGCACAGAGAGCGAAGCTGAGGATCAGCTGCTCGGGAGAGATCCCAAGCGAGATCCTAACCGATCAACTATTGTGGACCTATTCTGAGGATAGGTCATCAATAGTCAAATCTCAGAAAACCCTTTAATACACAACACTAGTAGCGCTTTCCTTTGCTACTGACAGTTGTGCCATACTTGCCCACCAGAAGTACTAACCTTGAGATCTGGAAAGCGTGAAAACTGGGTTTCCCCAGATGCTACCTCCTCAAATAGCCCAAAGGCAAACTAGTGTGTGACAAGTTAGATCTATGTCCACCTGCCTGACACAAGTAAAGTTCATAAGCAAATGTAGCGTCAGAAGCGATCCGCACCGGCATCCCTCAAGATCCATTTGTTGCATGCAAAGTATGCAGCAGTGAAGATGAAGAGTCCTTAGAGGGTACTGCTCATCATCGTACAAGTATTAATCATCTCATTGGCCTTGGGTCCCAAGAAAACCCCACCTGTTATTGTGTGGAACCCAATTCTTTCACCAATACCAACAAACAGAGTTTAGTTCAATGCCACAACAGCACAATACCACCCATTAGTACCATTATTTCATGCACTTACACCTTTACACAAGACCCCCTTTTTTGATGCAGTGGATGGCCAAACACGAGTGGAGTCAAGGTTGACTCTCCCTCCGTGGATCCCTGGAGTAGTAGGGAACCAGAAGAGTATAACTGTGGGGATGGGGTGAGCATCTTTCCTTCAGCTGTACTTTTATATTTTTGTTGGAGGGTCACTATAAGATAATTCTCCAAAATAAGAAATTTTGCATGGTTGACTCCCCATTTCATCCTGTCCTATTTAAGTATAAGCTGATCTAGAGTGAGGAGGATTTACTATGGCAAAAGTTATCCAGTTACTGCATAGTGAATGTCTGATAGTTTTCATGACTTTCAGACACATTAAGACATCTCACCTGAGACAGATTCTTTTTTGTTAACTACAGGTTACTCAAAGCCTAAGGAAAATTTCCCCACACCAGATTTGCTCGAGAGAGAAATGACTAAGACATATTCTTAGTGTTCTAATTAATTTTGGGTTCAGTCTTGTCCCTGCTGGCCCCTTGCTGCATGAGAGTGCTCCTCGTAGGTCTACAATACTAAAGAAGAGATTGAGCTGCACAAAGGATTTCTATGTTGGCCTGACCAGGCTGTTTAACATTCACTTAATTTATGTGTATTAACCTCCTCATTTATCTGTAAGGAATCGGCCCACCCGTTGCTTAGCCGAGGAAGGCAATATAGAAAAGTTACAAACACTCTGTCCCTCCTGCTGACCACTTATTATGTCACCTGTCCAATGTCTTTGCTACAAGACCAGACAATGATGCTGCTTCTACATGGTCACGCTGAGACATATATTCTTGTGATATAGGCACTAATTATTCTTCGTAGCGGAGGGTAGATGTCCCCTTGGTTATTCTGCTAGCCTAACTGTCCATTTATAATGTGTTATGTTATTTGCATTTTACTTGGTAGGAAAGTTCTGTTTTTAAGTTGAGTATTCTGTATTCACTGCAGGTATGAAGGAATCCCATTCTCAGCCTATGGATGTGGTAGTTATCAGAGTATGGAGTGGCAGGTATGGGGCAGTCAAACACGTTTCCCACTCGGAGGATAAACCGATGGTGATTCTCAGGTTAAGGTCTTACCTCGGTAGCAGTTGTGAAAGTAAAGGTTTTCTGATGCAGTCAGATCCCGGTTTGGTGGGCAGATGGAGGACAAACACAGTATCCCTATTCAAACTTTTTGTGTCTAGATCAGACTAAGGAGAACAAGAAGTCATGCTTGTTCCACATGCTGCTCAACCAGGGAATGGCATTTATTAAACAAGTTCAACAAAAGTCTATTCAAGTCTTCAGGCTCCGTGGAGCATTCAGTAATGACTCTTTCTCTTGAACTAGACTGGGGTAACAGTGAAGGAAGGAAGTCTGAGGTACAGGAGGGATGAAGTGGTTGTCAAAAAAGCAAAAATAACCTGATTGCAGACTCCAATTTGTTTCACTTGTCTATAGTATTGATCACCCTGTGACCAGTGGTTCCGTGGAAAGTCTGCAGCAGTAAAGACGAGGAGGGGTCCACTAGATCTACACAAGCCAAGGGGTTCTCAAAGAGAACTGCTAATCAACATATAAATATTAATTTCCCCACTGGCTCCAAGCCCCAAGAAAGTCCCACCTGGTATCGTGTGGAAAACAATCCCTTCACAGATATCAACAGAAGAAGTCTAGTCCAACGCTGCAGCAGTACCGTACCATATGAGTTACCGAAAGAGTGAGGCATATCAGCACCTCGCAACATGAGAGGTCCAAACTTTCCTGGCATCTCCGATGCAGCATAGCAAAAATAATATGTAATCAGCGGAAAAACTTTTTCTGCTGCTCCCGAGATGTAAAGAAACCAATACTGTGCCATTCTAATATGGCGCCTTACCATTTTGGCCTTCGGTACCCCAAGAGTGTTTGCCCCTCTTAAAAACACAGTATTGCACTTTACCATTTCCAATCCACTGTCTGACATCTTCCAAATTCTGATTGAAGCCTATCAAAGCTCTGATGTCGGAAGATGTCTGGCAGGGTATTATTACTGTATAATACTGGCCGCTCTGTTGACAGGGGCCTCTCTGGCATGTACTGCAGTACTGGCTCTAGCCAGCAGATGGTACCATTGTAAAATGGCAGAAGGAGAAAGCCCCCTAGAAAGCCTGAATCCAAAATTGGATTGCAAAGGGTTAAACATGCTGAGCAAACTGGAACATAGTAACTGCAGGGGTACAACTCAATACTGTAACAAGCCGTCATACATATTAGTATTTAATTCTCTGGCCCCCTGCCAATATTGGCAGGCTAGATTATTCTCTTTGATTATGATGTCGGGGGAAATAAGGATTGGGGTTGTTGAATTTCAATGCCTGAACCTTTTGTTTCCAGAATATGAGCAACAACCAGAACTGTCTAGCTATTGTTTACTTCACTAAACACATGAATGCTCAGCTGAGTTGAACGTTTATGTGTATTGGGTTGCCGGGGAAAATAGTTGTCAGTCGAAAGATCATTGAGCCAACAGTTGTTGAGGGTGTATGGGCATCCTAAGTACAGTGTCCTAACCGATATAGAGTGGGGGAGTTAGATTATCAATGTCCATATTAGTTCGGTACTCAATGGCGTGGCATAGACTACACGAGATTGGAAGGGCAAGCACTGGTGTGAGCTTTAGTATGCTATAGAAGAGTTGACTTCCTGTGAAAATGGGGTCAGATTGGTCAAGTGATAATATTAATAACGCTAAGAGGGTGTTGTTTGTCAAGTGTGGACTAACTTTATGGCTGACAGACGGCCTGAAGCAATAAGAGAGCCTAAGGAACATCTGGACTATGTCTCCAGCCAACATCAGGCTGTTGGCTGGAGACAATGGGGATGCAAAGGCAACTGAGTGATACCAGGGATTGTGAGAACTGTTGAGCAAACCAAAATCAGTAGAACCCTGTTATGCATTGAACTTAGCCAAAAGTTCAGTTTGGCAAGAACCCAAACTGAGCTTTTAGCAAAGTTCTACTCTTAAGATTGTTATACAGTGATTAGTGGCTTTTAGACAGTGTTATATAAAGGTTTTAAGGGTATTGGTGAACTTCCGGTTCAATCAGGGGCAGCTCTCAGCTGTCATTCAATAGCTGAGAGCTGCCCCTCATTGGTCCCTGCGCTGAGCCAATCAGAGGCAGCATTCACTCACCCATTCATGAATTCATGAATGGGTGAGTGAGAGCTGCCTCTGATTGGTGAGGGCTGTGACCAATCAGAGGCAGCCCATTCAGCAGGCGGGGATTTTAAATCCCCGCCTGCTGAATACTACTCAGAGCAGTTCAGGAGAACTGCCGGCTGGCCGCGGCTGAACTCCGTCTGCAGGGACAAGGTGAGTATATATATTTTTTTTATTTTTACACATTTTTGGATGATTTTCAGGGAAGGGCTTATATTTTTAAGCCCTTCCCGAAAATTCATCCTGCGATCGCCGGCAGCCCATTGCTTTCAATGGAGCCGGCTGTATTGCCGGCTCCATTGAATTCAATGGGCTGGACAGCGCTCCTGTAATCGGGCCTGTTTCAAGCAAAACGCGGCTAGGAGCAGATTTTTCCGGCGATTTTTTTGGCCTCGGTCACGCGATTTGCGGATGCGCATCCGTCATGCGATCCGCAAATCGCGGCAAAAAACGCCCGTGTGACCGAAGCCTAAGCAGGCAGTTGTTATTAAGTGAATGACTGCCTGTTTACATGGAACGATGCGTTGCTAAGTTTTCTACAGAAACTGAAGGATGAATGAGAAGTGTACGAGTTCTTGTTCATCATTTAGTCAGTGCCTGCATTTACACTGAACGATAGTCATTCAGATTTGGGCTGGATCATGGAAATGCGAACGATAATTGTTCCGTGTAAAAGCACTTTAATCCAACCTGAGAACCATTGCAATAAACCACTTGCTTAAGTGAGTTTAAGATATAAACTGTTTCTACTCAGTTGTGTTTGTGCCAGACGATTAATGCAGAGACTGAGTGATTGTCCCTTAAAAGGGCTTAAAGACCTAAAGACTTTCCAACTGTGGCCGGTTTATGTGCTTGCATATATTTTCAGGAAAGTGTTGCCGAATTGACCCTTGCCTTAATTATATTTCTCTACGACCAGCCGAAAAAAACTCATTATACATTCAGTTTCAGATTAGCAATGAAATATTAGACAATACTCAATGTGCAGTCTAACTAGTAATTTAAAATCTATGTAGATGCAAAACTATGTTCCCAATGTGTGCATCTATACCTCTATAGATACATCCCATCATCTTATTTGCCTTAACGGCACTTGCTTTAACTAATTGCTACAGTTTACTTTGCTATCCACTGATATACAAGTATGAAGATTTGCACTCAAGTACTTTTTTACGCTGCTTTAAATAGGCAAGTAGTGTTGAGCAAACTTTTGAAAAGTTTGGCTCTGCCGGTTCCCCGAAATTCAGCAAAAAGTTTGGTTTTAGTGGGTTTGGCCAAAATGAACTGCCGTTTGAGTTTACAACGACCCAAACTTCTAGCAAAATCAAACCCATAACAGGGTTTGACTGTTTTGTTTCACTCAACACTAAATGTGAGAAAAGACTTACAGAACAGTCGGTAAGTTTGTCTAAGATGCATGTTCTTTCCCACGCATTTCAGTCTTGTGAAATATATATACTGTATATGCCGTAATTTAGATTTTGTCATGGACAGTTCACCTTTATTTGATTTATGTTCTAGGAATTTGCCAATCGAAAGCAGCACCCATCTGGACTAATACCAAGAAACCATCCAAGACTTTATCTCCCATGCACAACATAGGGACCAGACTGTTATCTACGATGTACGATATATCTAAAAATGTATTCATTAACTATGCAAGCTTTGCCTTTACCTGCTATTTAGTTCTTAGTTCTACAGTCAGAATTAAAAATGCCGGTTGTAATAAGTTATGGCTGTGTACATTGCTTGGTTAATGAAAGCAAGTAAGGTTCAAAGAACAAGTTCAAATAGGTCATTCCCTAGACAGTGAAAGGTGAAGTCTGGTGAAGAGGTCATTGACCCTTTTACAAGACTTTCAAGTGTTCTCATGAAGAGTATTGACTAACCACAGCATTTTATTTCAGACCAAGTCCTAGCAAAACATCTATGGAAGGAACGCAGAAAATCAATGAAACTGTATAAAGAGGAAGATTTATTACAAGTGCCCGTAAACCATAGGGAGATTTTGAAATATCGTACACATAAAACGTATAAATTATTATTAGCGGAGAATAATAAAATAGGTTTCGAATCATTATGGCTGGGGCTGAAATTAATATAAAACTTAAAATATGTTTAGATTAACATAAAGTTTGCATAGAACTAGAAGGAGTACATAAGAAGTCCATTGGCTCCACTGGTACATTGGTAGGCTATAGTTAGGAGTACACAACAGTTTGACTATTTTTTTCTTATCCATACCCTATTTGAAGCCTTTAAATGATCTTGACACTAGAGTCATCTCATTCTGTCCTAACCAATGAGTTGACATCAATGTTATTCAATGGAGAAAATCCAAGATATTTTTTCACAGATTTGACTTGAATCAACCAATGGGAACCTAAAACACATAATCCACAATTGGTACTTAAGTGGTTTTCCCATGCTTGTTTTCATGGCCGGGATGGAAAAAAACTGGCAATCTATGCTGATCACCTGTCAGAAGTGCTTCAACCCAGCAGTGTTTCTATAGCTCTCATGGAAGTGAATGAGAACTACGGAAACAGTGTAGCATATTTCCATAATATCATAGTATGTAAGGCTGAAAAAAGACATAAATTAATCCAGTTCAGCCTATTACCAGCCAATGTTGATCAACATTGGCTGGTAATAGGCTGAACTGGATTAATTTATGTCTTTTTTCAGCCTTACATACTGTATTCATGTGTTGGAACTGTGGTGCTTGCAAAAGCTGCTGTGTATACCCTGGACGGCGAGAGTAAGGCCTCCCTCACACAGGGCGTTTTATACAGCGTTTAGCGCTGCCTTTTCAGCCCAGCGCTAAACGCTGTACAACACTCCCATTCATTTCAATGGGGCTGCTGACACAGGGCTGAAAACGCAGCGCCTTCCAACGCTGCGCTTTGACAGCGATGCAAGTTCTATTTTGGGGCGTTTTCAGCCCTGCGTCGCCCATTGAAATGAATGGACAGCGGTTTTAGCACTGCTGAAAACGCGGCAACACTTGGTGCCGTGTTTTTGGCAGCGTTAACCGCTCGCCGATTTTCGGGGTGAGGGCTTGCAATAGAAGCCCTACCCTGAAAATCAGTCACAGCCAGGCTAGAGTAAAAAAAGAAAGTAATACTCACCTAGTCCGGGTCACGGCCGCTGGTCTCTGCCGCTCATCCGGGCTTCCCCTGCATTCGCCTCCAGCAATAGAGTGCTGTGATTGGTTGTCGGCATGCTCGATGCCCAATCATAGCCCTTCATTGACTGTCTCAGCCAATCAGCGCCGGCAAGCTCTGATTGGCTGAGACAGTCAATGAAGGGCTGTGATTGGGCATCGAGCAAGCGCCGACAACCAATCACAGCACTCTATTGCCGGAGGTGGGGTTCTCAAACCTGGCCTCCGGCAATAGACTTGAGAATGCCGAGGAAGCCCGGATGAGTGGCAGAGACCAGGGGCCGCGACCTGGACTGCAGCGGCTAGGTGAGTATTGCTTTTTTTTTCTTTTCAGCATTCTTGGCTCGGCTGAAAACGCAGCCAAAACGCTGGCATAAAGTATGCCAGCGCTGCTGAAACTGGGCGGAATCTGCAGTAAACGCAGCGTTGAAAAACTCTGTGTTTCTGTAAAAGCCCTGTGTGAGGGAGGCCTAAGAGTAACAAACAGAGAAGTCCTGAATCATATAAGACCCGATATATTACTGGAGGGCAAGATGACCGGGCTCAGGTTCACAGATTTTGGCCATGTAATATGGGCAGAGTCACTAGAAAAATTTATAATGCTTGGACAAATCAGTGGCAAAAGAAGACCCGTCCGTCAAAGGACACGATGGCTGATACTAAAAGAAGCAGTTCAAAAACGAAAAGGAGGGAGCTCGCCTTCAGTGTTGCCGAGGGTCGTGAATGACTAAACGGCTAACATCAACAGCAATGCATTAAGAAACTTGCATTTGAATGTGGTTAGTGTATATAGCAGATATACATTTTCAGATATTAGATGTGTATTAGTGCCGAGGTGCATGTTTCTGTTACTGTACCTGTTGTAGCCATAGTTGACATGCACTTGCACATTAATTAATTTGTTGGAAGTGCCAACTTTTTTCTTTGTTTGTTTTTTAACACCTTTGAAGTGAATCTTGACCTTTTACCACCGTGTCAATTTTTGATCCAATATTCTGTGCTGATTATTTTTTATTATATCTTTACGGCTGTCAGAGCTCCAATTTTTTGATACAAGGTTCAAAATCCATAGCTATAAAGTTAAACGAGTTCAGGCACTTTACGAATGCCATTTTTACATTGAAATCAATAATAAAACAACACGCCTTAAGCTTCTGCACCCCAGATTTTCACGCCTCAAAAATATACAATTCCTCCTATTATCCCTCTTTTTTACAGAACGTGGTTTCTGCCTTCTACTAACCACCCACATAACTTCAAAACACTGATGGATTTCACAGCTTTATTTCATCACTGCCAATGGTATAACAGTGAATAAGACAGGGTGTGTCCAAATACGAAGGATTACTTTGCTTGTTACGTCCATGATGGAAATCTTTCACATTTGGAATTATTCATGCATTTTTGGTTGGATTAAATAAGGTTTTTATTGGTTAGTTCAGCTTAATCTGAATTATTATGGCATGGGGTAGGAGTATAAACGTTTTCGAAAAGGCATAAAACCATTCTATAATACAAAGTGTTATTCTCCTGAGAGGCTGATGGCAATAAGAGAAGTGAATGCTGCAAAAGTGTAACAGTAGTTAATAAGGGACCCCTATTACCCCCATTGCGGTACCCCAGAGAAGATATAGTATCGATCAATTAATATGAACATTTTAGATAATTTTCACCATGTTGATGCATGCTACGATGCAATTCAATGTTTACTCTTCAAAACTGCCTTATGTGCTCGCACCACAGATATCATGTTTTTAGACACTTCCAGACAGTTTTTCTGACTTGTCCGAAAAAGGAGAGTTTAAATTGTGCAAAAAATTGCAACAAATTGCGGTGAATTGCGCCAAAACTATTGCGCAAACTAAGGCTGCCTGCAGACGGCCGGGTCAGATCCGGCTGCAAGAATTCTCACAGCAGGACCCTACCCGAGCATCTGCAGAGAGCAGCGCAGGCACTCACCTCTCCCGCGGCCCCGGCTCTTTCATGTGCCGGCTGCCGGGCAGCCGGCGCATGCGGAGATCGGGGCCGGCGGCCGGTGAGTGACATTTCTCTGCGAGCCCCGCACAGAAATAGAGCATGGCGTGATTTGTTTGCCGCGCGAGATTTCGCGCGCCAAATCGCGGCCATCTGCATAGGATTGCGTTTGTTAGTGCAATCCTATGGCAGCTTCCAGGGAAGATAGTGTGCTACAGCGGAAGATAGTGTGAACGGACCGCTTCCATTGACTGCAATGGAAGCCATCCGCGCGTAAACCCGCGGCAAATAGAGCATGCCACGGGTGAGGACGGGTAAATTCACGGTGCGGAATTCCACGGTGGAATTCCGCACCGTGAGCCCTGAGCTATTAGGTTCAATAGAACCTAATAGCAGGGGGCAACGCAGCGGATTACCGCCGCGAATTACGCGGCGGAAATCCGTTCGTGGGAAGGAGGCCTAAGTCAACTAATAAGTGGTCTACATTTAGACTAGACAGTCTTAAAACTCCACAAATGTATCATTCAGCGATAACCCGGGTGCATTTTAAAAGGGTCTAGTCTAATTTTGCACTGTCTAACTTTTAGACCGTGTTAGTAAATAAGCTCCAGTGTGTTTTGCGAGCAGTGAATGTAATTACAAACACATTTTCTGCATAGGAGGAGGTGTTGAAGAGCAGGAGCATTTGGCAGGAATTGTAAAATGTGTGAAAACAAACACTCTACACTTCTAAAATAACACAGCATGACTCATTGCATCTTCCCTGCAAAGCACCTCCGCACCTCCGCTCAAGGTATACACAAGCCATCATGTTATTTTTCCTATAAAATGTGGGTAAAAGACGTTAATGGGATTTAATAAATGCCATTTTTTGTCTTCCCACTGTACGTCTGCATTTCGCAGCCTAGAACATCTGTGCCACAGAATATAGGATTATGCCGTGAAACCTTGGATAAAACACAATGTTCATTTGTCGGTAACTACAGAGTTCATAACAGATGCTTTAGAGGAAACAGATGATGCACTTTCGGCTAATAATTACCTTATGCATTCTGTGGATTCATTAAATAATATTAAATTGATCTATCTCGTTAAGCCATCAACTTTTTTTTCCATTTAACAGTTTTCGGCATAATATTTGCCCTTGTATGACAATACGCTGAGATATAGACATTTTTATATTTTCATTATGTGGAAACATCCAAACAACAGAAGGAATGAATCATATTAGGAGATAACAGAATCTGCTGGAAGAAGCCATAGGCTTTAGCGGAGCCAACATACGCTAAGTGGAAAAGGAATGTTGTTGACAAGTGGATCTGAAATAACTATGTTAGCAAAATAGTGTAATGGGGCGGCTGATATGGATGTCAGAAAAAACATACAGATGTAGCAAAGCTGAATATGTGAACGATTACTGTGCGCATTGTAAGCATAAACACATGCTGCTATATTCCCTTGCAGATTACAGAGGATTAGCCTATTTTTAAGGCAATCCTTCGGGCAATAGGGGAGATTTCAATCAGTAGCATATTCGTAGGGTAGGCTTTCAGTTTGTATGGGGTAGTTTGTAGAGATGAGCAAGCATACTCGTTAAGGGCAATTACTCGATCAAGCATTGCCCTTAGCGAGTACCTACCCGCTCGGAAGAAAAGATTCGGCTGCCGGCGGCGGGCGGGGAGCGGCGTGGGAGAGCGGGGAGGAACGGAGGGGAGATCTCTCTCTCCCTCTCCCCCCTTCCCCCCCGCTCCACCCTGCTCACTGCCGCAACTCACCTCTCACCCTCGCTGTCAGCCAAACCTTTAAATGCTCGATCGAGTAATTGTCCTTAGCGAGTATGCTCGCTCATCTCTAGTAGTTTGGAGTTGAAACCAGTTAATACGCACTTCACTAAGTATTTATGTTTTATGAGGGTTCTTTACTGTAAGAGCAGTGAGACTGTGAAACTCTCTACCTGAGCGGTGATGGCAAAATGGATAGAGGGGTTTATGAGGGGACTGGAGGTCTTTTTTGAGCACTATGATATTACAGGATATAGACATGAAATAGTCCGAAGGGTTGTTGATCCAGGGATCTTCTGACTGCCGGACCTGGAGTCAGGAAGGAACTTTTCTTTGAAGAGTGTTGATCCAGGGATTATTTTAATTGCCATTATGCAGTAAGGAAGGAAGTTTTTTCCCCAAAATAGGGTAAATTGGTTTATGTAGGTTAGGGTGGGTTCCAGTTGTTGCATCTGTATCAAAGCATACATCGGCTCTGCTAATGAAATCAAATTAAGTGTCCCTTTAATACAAACCTCTCAAAGTTATATTTAAAGACATAACTCTGAAAACTCCTTTAAGGGATTGTCTGAGAGTCTAAGATAATAAAGTAGCTGTAGGAAATGTTATACAATAAAAAAAAAATCGGACCTGTTAAATGCCCCGCCATTCCAGTGCCGATGCGATTGACGTGCCATGTATTCATGTGATCACTTTAGCCAATTAATGGTCTCAAGGCTCATATGCTGTACGTAGTAGCATCACCAATGATTGCCATGTATTCATGTGATCACTTTAGTCACTTAGTGGTCTCAAGGCTCATATGCTGTACATAGTAGCATCACCAATGATTGGCTGCAATGGGGGATTTAACAAGTATTTGAAAAAAGCTGAATCTTCAAGTGATGGACTATCATTATGATAAATGATGAGTGATGGCCATCCGAGGCATAACTATGATGGGTGTAGAAAGTGCAGCTGAACCCTGGAGCCTTAGGAGGTCCATAATGCTCTCCCCCATATAACAAAACCAGTACTATGAATGGAGCATTATAGTTTGAGGCCCTGTTACAGATTTTGCATTGGAGACCAGCAGCTTCAAATTACATCTCTAGAGCTCATCAGTATATAATAGAAAGTCCAACCCCAGGACTCCAACTGATCAGCAGAATCATGGGTCTTCTTCATTGCCTAATCAGGTATAGCTAAAGTGCAGTTTTGTCTGGTACTTCAGTTTAGTCCTACTGACTCCTGTTTAATTGAATGTACTGAGCTGCAGTAGCCAAAAAAAACTATATTCTTACATGCATTGCTGTGCCTGGATAAACAATGAAGAGGCTCTTCCTTTCTGCAGATGGATGGAGATTTCCGAGGGGGTATTCAGTAAGCAATATTGCCTCTGATTGGTGGTCATCCCAGATGGTTGGACCCTTGTGATGATACATCATAAGGATAGTTCACCAATTTAAAAAAACAGAACTATGTAAGGGTCCGAAAGTTGATTGTTTAGAGGGGGGTATTCTCCTTTTAAAAATGATTGTATAGGAAGTTGAGTGCTCTGGTCGGAAGGAACAGGAAGTGAGGGCATGCCATGTTCAATGGCTGAATCAGCAGTGAGCGAGAGTAGTCAAGGACATAGCATTGCGATAGTGGTCCCATGCATGAAAAGAAAGAAGTACACGGAGTTGCAGACTTGAAGCAAAGAAAGAGAGAGATGGACTTAAAAGGGACGTTTTGAGGGTTCTGATTACTGGGACTACTGTATAGCACCAACCGATCAGATTGCTCAGCCATGGCTACTTTATACAGCTGGACAGAGATTTGTTTGATTACCTGTTTGATAACATTTCAGCAACATATGGAGCCAGGAGCAGCGTGGTGTGGCCGGCGGTTGAGCCTATGACCCGGCCTTCGTTCATCGACAAGAACATGGGAGTTTGATCTACCGTTCCTATAGAATTCTGGTGCCAGCTACACAATTCCAGGACACCATCCTGCAACCAGAGGGGAAAGTCATAACAGACGCAGCCACTCCTGAGCCCAGTAAACAGACAGATCCCTCTATGACCTTCCCCCAGTGCTATCCCGGCCCAAAGCGAACAATCATCTCCTGCTCGGCACACTCCACAATCACCATTCACATTGATGGTCAACATTAAGTTTTGAGATTGTTGGGATCCCAGTTTCCACATCCCCAGCAATCAGATTTTTCATAGAGATCTAATAGAAAGATCATGAAAATCTCTATGAGACAATTCCTTTTTTTGCTTCCTTGGTTCATTACTTTGTGCTCCTATTAATACCTGGAGTATCTGTGGTTTACAAATACAATTCCTGCTGCTTTTCACATCATGAAAGGATTTTGGCTATTGCAAGCCCAACAGCCCTGAATTGTGGGAACGGAGAGCAGTTACTTATGGTCAGTTGCACCCTGTAATCCCGATGGAGCGCTGCTCTTAAATGTAGAATTAGCCGCTGTCTATGTAGAATTATGTTAAGCATGGACTAGACTGAAAATCAATAATCTGTGTAAGTCGCCGGCCCTCGAGTCTCTTAATGAAGCTCCACTGCACTTCATAGAGTGAAACAAAGGTTGTTTATATTGTCTCTAAATTATTAGTATTTTCACACTTTTTCTATTATAACATTTGTGAAAAAAATAATTATTTAAAGACAATTAAAGACAAAATGATTAGTTTTATTATTAGGCAGAATTTCCGGAGTATCCAGTGCTGCAGTGTAATAATATAGATAATTATACTATATACTGTATTCAAATTCCATCTGCGGTGAGACTTTGCTGTTTCACTCTTCCCTACGGTTGCACTTTACAGATGAAGCAGTGCTGGATTTAACACTTAAAGGGGTTGTCCCGCGCCAAAACGTTTTTTTTTTTTTATTCAATAGGCCCCCCGTTCGGCGCGAGACAAACCCAATGCATGGGTTAAAAAAAAACAAAACGTGTAGTACTTACCCGAATCCCCGCGCTGCGGCGACTTCTTCCTTACCTTAGCAAGATGGCCGCCGGGATCTTCACCCACGATGCACCACGGGTCTTCTCCCATGGTGCTCCGTGGGCTCTGTGCGGTCCATTGCCGATTCCAGCCTCCTGATTGGCTGGAATCGGCACACGTGACGGGGCGGAGCTACGAGGACCATCTCTCCGGCACGAGCGGCCCCATTCACCAGGGAGAAGACCGGACTGCGCAAGCGCGTCTAATCGGGCGATTAGACGCTGAAATTAGACGGCACCATGGCGACGGGGACGCTAGCAACGGAACAGGTAAGTGAATAACTTCTGTATGGCTCATAATTAATGCACAATGTACATTACAAAGTGCATTAATATGGCCATACAGAAGTGCTGAACCCCACTTGCTTTCGCGGGACAACCCCTTTAACCCCTTAAAAGTACCCATCTGGTTTCAGGACAGAATTCTGCCCAGAGACACTACCTGATGCACACTAGGCACTGTTCTCTGATTGGCCAGTGTTGATCACATGAGCAGCTCTGGCCAATCGGAGACCAAGTATACTGCATTAGTAGTCTAAGACTACCAATGCATTGTGGGGATTAGGCAAGTCTAAAGATTGCATCAGCCATCATGCACGGCCGAAAGCATGACGCAGAACTGGCGGATCAGAGGGGCAGCAGAGAAGAACACCTGCAGGTAATAGGTGATATACCCCCCGATCTTCACCGGTCCTGGGACAGAATTTTGTTCCGAATTTGGAGGGTCACTTTAAGGACATGACCTAGTTTGGTACTCAGGGCCGTGACAATTTTGAGTCTTTTTCATCTCCATTTTTCAAGGCCTTAATTTACAGAGAAACATGTGCGCAAACATGTGTGATTGCAAGACGCACAGAACTTGCGTGTTGTAATAACCCATTGTTTTCAAGGGGTTAATTTACACAGGCACTTTTCCTCTTGCATCAATAGTGCAAATAGGAAAAACTGAAGCAGGTCCTATGTTCATGCGATTCTCAGGCAATACATGGTGTCTCGCACATCCGTATGCTGTGCGGTGCAAAGATACACAGGAGAATCTCAGTCGCAGCTCACTATTGGCCGGGTAAGCAAAGTCTAAGGGTGGCTTCACACGAGCGTGTGCGTACATAGGTGCGTACCCCTGTACGCACAAAGACACGCGTGCATGAAGGTCCATGCATTGCTTTCAATAGAGCCATGGCTGCTGCCGGCACCCCGTAATTGTTTTTCAGGGAAGAGCTTTAACCCTTTCCAATCCACTGTCTAACGTCTAAAGACATTCTGATTGAAGAGTGTACAGCTCTGATGTCGGAAGACGTCCGGCAGGGTATTCTTACTGTGTATTACTGGCTGCTCTGTTGTCAGAGGTCTCTCCAGCATGCCCCATATCGCAGTACAGGCTCTAGCCAGCAGATGGTGCTGTTGTTTAATGGCAGAAAGAGAAAACCCCCTAGGAAACCCTGAATCCAAAATCGGATTGCAAAGAGTTGAATATAAACTCTTGTCTGAAAAACAAGAATTTTAGTGTAAAAAAAAAAAAAAAATTCCTACCTGTCCGCCACTGCCGTGTCCCTGCGGGGATGAAAAACACATCTGCCCCATGTGGCAGATGTTTCCTTCATCCCTGCGAGGAAAAAGAATTCCCTGCTGCACCTGCCACATCTGTGAAAGATGCAGCAAAGGAATTCTTCATCCCTGCGGGGAATAAAGAATTCCCTACCACAGCTGTCACAGATGACAGCTGTGGTAGGGGATCCAGCTGCCGGCATCCTGTAATTGTTTTTCAGGGAAGGGCTTTAAATATAAGTGGTGTAAAAAATAATAAACACCCCATACTCACCTTCCTTCAGCTGCCGGGGCTCAGCCATGTCCTCTAAGTGCTGTCCCCAGCTCTTCATTGCAGTTCTTTCAGCCGGAGGGGATTTAAAATCCCTGCCTGCTGAAAGAGCTGCTTCTGATTGGCTGAGGCACTCAGCCAATCACAGGCAGCTCTCGCCTGTCACTCATTCAGCGAGAGCTGTCTGTGATTGGCTGAGGTGCTCAGCCAATCACAGACAGCTGCTTCTGATTGGCTGAGCACCTCAGCCAATCACAGGCAGCTCTTGCTGAATGAGTGACAGGCGAGGGCTGCCTGTGATTGGCTGAGCGCCTCAAGTATATGCTTTTGTTTTTTGTGCGATGCGATTTTAATATTAGGAAGTCACATTGAAAAAAACGCAGTGATATCACAGCTTTAAAAAAAAAGCTAGTGGGTAAAAGCCCTTAGGGTGGCTTCACACAAGTATGTTTTTGTGCGTGCATACGTGCACACAAAAACACGCTTCTATTAGAACCAATGCTTTCCCTATGGTGTGTTCACATGTCCGTGAATTTATGAATGGGTGAGTGATGCCTTTGATTAGCTGAGCGCAGGGACCAATCAAAGGCAGCTCTCAGCTGTCATTCAATAGCTGAGAGCTGCCTCTGATTGATCAAAGTGCTCAGCCAATCAGAGGCAGCCCTTTCAGCAGGCAGGGATTTTAAATCCCCGCCTGTTAAAAAATCCTCAGAGCAGTGCAGGAGAAAAGCCGGCTGGATGCGGCTGAGCCCTGGCAGCTGCAGAGAGGTGAGTATACATTTTTAAAATATTTTTTACACATTTTTGGATTGATTTTCAGGGAAGGGCTTATATTTGAAGCCCTTCCCCGAAAATCACTGCAGCACTTGCCGGCAGCCCATTTCTTTCAATGGAGCTGGCTGTATTGCTGGCTCCATTGAATTCAATGGGAGAACATCGCTCTCCTCTGCCACAGCTGTGACAGCTGTTGGCAGAGGATCACGATCTTCACTATATGTTCTTAATGGGGTTGGCGCTGCTGCCACCTGCCCCAATGAGCGCAAAGTGAACCCCCTGGATGTGACAGCATCCAGGGGTTTCACATATACAGAACACCAGTTTGCCGCAGAATGCAGTTACATGCGTTCTTCGAATCGGTGTCCTATAATTTTCGCCGCAGGCGTTTTTCCGCATGTAAAATTCGCACATGTGACCACTGCTATTGAAAAGCTTTGGTCCTATCTAGTGCAAATTTTTTGACATGAGGAAAAACGCCTGTTACAAACGCCCGTGTGATTGAGCCCTCCCTTGGCATATTTTTGGGTAATTTTACTGCTGTTTGGTGGAGGAGGAGTAGCAGGTATGTGCTTGACTATTCTGTTCACCTGACAGAATTTGTCCTTGGAAAATTTAAGACGTTGCTTTAAAAAAGCACCAAACCGGCTGTCTTCCATGGTGCAATTTTTGGTTGCTCTATAGCTCTTCCTTGAAGCAAGGCCATGCTTCAAGGTTCCATTCAATCTCCTCCTCACTGTGGAGGATGCAGTGGGCCCACAGTGAGGAGAATAAAGGGACATGGGACCCCCGTTCTTGGGGTCAATGGAGCTCTCAGCGGTGATACCCCCAGCAAACAAACTTTTATCAACTATCCTATCCTATGGCTATCCTAAATTTTTGGTACAACCCCTTTAAATGTTGAAATACCAGCAACAAGCCATAAACAAGTGTGATGCTGTTTCCAATAGTAGAAAGTAGTGATGGCTTTCTATTCTCATACAAGGATTTAACACTGGGTAGAAAAACTGTTGAGTGGTCTACTGCTTCTCAGTGTTCTTTCGCATTGATTGTAGACATCGGACTTGACAAACTACCATCATTTTAGATCATTAGATTGTAGTAAAAGCTACACAAATTTTGGCAATGGTGAGTTAAGAATGGCCACATTAACAGCCTCAACTGCTTCAAACCTCTGTTAGACCCTATTAGCAAGAACAATCCTGTGATTCTGAATGAGGAACAGTCATTATGGGCAATTAGTTCAATCAATACAGAGTTGTTGATCAATTTACATGGGTAAGTATTGATGCTGATAATTGGGAATGTGATCCGCCTAAAGCAGAAAAAGAAAACTAAGGAATGCAGTATAAGTTTCCAGCTCCGAACGGCATCCACCCAGTGAGGTCATCCACCCGATGTACATGGAAACATTACGCTACTACAAGAATTTATGGCAATGCTCTTTTCCAAATTGAATTGTTTTGTAAATGTCACAGTGGATTATACATGTTTCTGATATATCTTTTCGCAGTACATACTTGGAAAGATCTGTGTCTCTTTCTTTTGTGGTTGAGGTTTGGCAATGTTAATGCTATGTGTGCATGACATTTATCTGTCAGTGTATTCTGCAAAGAATTCAAGAAGACCGTAATCCATCTCAGGATTGATATGATCATAATGCAATTCTGCTATAACGTATACAGACTTACAGATGTGGTAGCGGCCAACATGGCCACTGGTGTTTTACGCTATATGCATAGCGCAGCCATTCGGATTCACTTTGAATGCGTGGCATACTACGCGGACATGTTAAAGGGGTTGTTCCGCGCCGAAACGGTTTGTTTTTTTTTTAACCCCCCCCCCCGTTCGGCGCGAGACAACCCTGATGCAGGGGTTAAAAAAACAAACCGGAGAGTGCTTACCTGAATCCCGGCGGTCCGGCGTCTTCATACTCACCTGCTGAAGATGGCCGCCGGGGTCTGCTCCCTCCGTGGACCGCAGCTCTTCTGTGCGGTCCATTGCCGATTCCAGCCTCCTGATTGGCTGGAATCGGCACGTGACGGGGCGGAGCTACACGGAGCCGGCATTCTGCACGAGCGGCCCCATTGAAGACAGCAGAAGACCCGGACTGCGCAAGCGCGGCTAATTTGGCCATCGGAGGCCAAAAATTAGTCGGCACCATGGAGACGAGGACGCCAGCAACGGAGCAGGTAAGTATAAAACTTTTGATAACTTCTGTATGGCTCATAATTAATGCACAATGTACATTACAAAGTGCATTAATATGGCCATACAGAAGTGTATAGACCCACTTGCTGCCGCGGGACAACCCCTTTAAACGTCCTACACTATGACTATAGTGTACAGTTGGTGACTGCTAAATCGGTAGAACAATACTCCTCCTAATATGAGCTATCAACGGAACATGATCATAATCCAATTTCATTATACTCTATATGGAGTACATTATAAGTAGGGATGAGCGAGTATACTCGCTAAGGCACTACTCGCTCGAGTAATGTGCCTTAGCCGAGTATCTCCCTGCTCGTCCCTAAAGATTCGGGGGCCGCCGCAGCTGACAGGTGAGTTGCGGCGGGGAGCGGGAGCGGGAGATCTCCGCTCCGTTCCTCCCTGCTCTCCCCCGCAGCTCCCCGCCCCGCGGCGGCCCCCGAATCTTTCGGGAAGAGCGGGGAGATACTCGGCTAAGGCACATTACTCGAGCGAGTAGTGCCTTAGCGAGTATACTCGCTCATCCCTAATTATAAGCCAAACCTGACCGACCACTGGACAGTATTATCTATATTATCTATTGTACTTTATAGAAAGAACACGACAACTTCCAACATGACGGAGCACTGAACATGACCATAATACAATTCTGTTATACACTTCACATATAGAACTCTATATGACCATTATGCAGTTCTGTTATACTCTATACATGTAACACTATTCCCCCTCAACATGACCCAACCACTTGACATGGCCATAGTAAGTATCTGTTATAGAATACACCATCCTACCAAAAGTAATTGGACACCTGAACAAGAATCAAAAATGGCATGTATTTACATATGGTAATACTTATGGTAATGCTGAGGCTGGCCTTACTTACCCATTTACATGCAAAGATAATCATTCAAAAGGTTTTAAGCGATTGTTTTGCATAAACTGCTAACAGACACTAATGTCCATTAGCAGCTTATCACCTTTCATTTGCATGTAAATGAGCCTCCTGAGCTGTATGCAGAGAACAGCAGGTGATCTGTTCTCTGCAATCAGCTCCTTTGTTCTACCACAGGCTTTAATCAGCACTCCTGTGGAGAATATAGCAAAATGGACAGCAAACATAGCATGCAGTATTTGTTATCTTTTCTCCAGCTGAAGGATGGATTTTATGCTCACCTAAAAATCATCATTCAGCTGAAAAGTGAAAGATGGGAGCATTTACACACAACAATATCGCTCAAACGATGGCTTTTGAGTGGGGCTCCTTTGGCTCTAATGATATTGAATAATCTCTATGGCATACTTTATACTAATGTCTGATACATTCAGCTGGTATTTCCCTCCATTCATCCTGCAAACATCTGGTGAGTTCTAACATAGAAGATGCATTCCACCCGCTTACAATAGTGCAAGGAGCATTGTCATTGAACAGCTGAACAATGGAAGAACGTTCTATAGAGAGGAGAATCATGCTACTCAAACTACAAATTAGATGGACATACCAGGATATAGCGCATCATGGGGAACGCCTTTTCTCTGAGTGTGTACGTTGAAGGTTGATCTGGGGATGGTTTACATAGCATGGTATCTATCCATTGGTTGTAGTGGCAAGAACCATGAACACAGAGGTGTACCCTGACATTCTAGGCAATAATATGCTGTTGACAATGTGGCAATACTCTGGGAATGGTCGGCCATACTTCCAACAAGACAACGTGGCTTGTCATAAATCTAACGCTGTTTTACATTAGTTTGAGGATATGGATGTTCCACGATTGGACTGGTCTATTGAACATCTTTGGGATGAACTAGACTGTTGAGACAGGAAATATTAACAGCGTCTATCTTCTTTGAGAGAACTCACCAAATGTTTGCAGAATGAATTGAGGAAATTACCAGCTGAAGTGTATCAGACGTGAGTAGAAGCATTCCATTCCAGAGAGTATCTGATGCCATTAGGGCCACAAAAGACCCGATAAGTATTAACATATGGAAATAAATATTATTTTTGATTCCTCCTCAGGTGTCCAATAATGTTTTGTAGGATGGTGTATATATAGAACACTACAACTCCCAACATGACTTGACCATTGGAAATAAGCATAATACAAATCTGCTATACTCTATACATAGAGCACTACAGCCTCCAGCATGACCTGGCCAGTGGATATGACGACGGTATAATACAATTCTATTATGCTTCATACATAGAATACTATGGCCTCTAACATGGCCAGGGGTGTATTGGTGAATGACTTCACCGGGAAATATCCCAGTGGGCCAATCAGTCCTGGTGCCAGGGAGAAGGATGTGTAACTAATTACATGCAGTGCCCAAGCACTTGAAGCAGTCAGCTCTGCATTAATTTGCTTCTCTAACACTTGGACACTGCATGTAATCAGCTTCTTCTGCAAAGAAAAGGAACATTATCCCCCTATACAATGAGATTACATCTTTGACGCAACCTGCGCTCTGGTTCCGTGTCGTTTACCTCTGCAGCCCCATCTCCCTGTGAGCTGTTCCCACAGCCTCCACTGCATCCACAAGTTCATGTAGGTGACAGGCTGACAGCATGTGGGAGGGAAGACAGATCAAGAGCCACTCGGGCCGTCTGAAGGGGGACATGTGAGGTACTGCAGTGCCATGGAGCACGGCAAGAGCCAGGCTTTGTTAGAAGAGGTCATATTAGCAACTATATGTAACAGTGGACAGGTAAGCATCTCTAACTCGAGAGAAGAGGGGTACTATTTTCAGGGTTCGTGCATACTATAATTTCTGGAGGTGCGGTGCGTATTATAATTAACTTTAGGAGGCGCAGTGTATGTAATAAGTAATTTCAGGAGATGCTCTACATAATAAAATTAATTTTGGGGGTGCGCTACATTGTGTAATTAATTTTAGGAGGCGCGGTGTATATAATAATTAATTTCAGGAGGTGCTCTACATAATAGAATTGATTTTGGGGGTGCGCTGCATTGTATAATTAATTTTAGGGGGTGATTCGCATAATTTCAGGGGTTCAGTGTGTATTTTTACTTAGGGCGCATAATGTATATAAGAAATAATTTCTGGAGCACAGTATATTATCATTAATTTCCAAAGGCACAGATGTATTGTAATTAATTTCAGAGGTAAAGTGCATTATATAATTAATTTCTGGGGATCCAGTCTGTATTATTATGCATTTCAGGTGCACAGTGTATTACTTCTGGGGGCACAGTATTGTTCATTTTTGGGAACCCATATCTCCTTGTTCATTTTGGGGGGCACAGTGTAGATTATTATTTTTAATGCTTTTTGCGGTGTATTATTTCAGTAGCGCAGTGTATTATACTTTTTTTCAGGGGGTACAGTGTAGATTATTACTTATTTATGGGGAATAGTGAGTAGCACTAATATTCGCACACATTGTGTGACACCGTTTTTTTTTTAGAGGAATCAAAGATGTCTGGGTGGCAAACACTGCAGGAGCAAGAATTGGTTGGAAGAAGTCATGACGTTCTGGACCAGATAGAGAAGAAAAGGAATGACTCAGACCAGAGGATGCCACCTATGAATCACTCAATATCATTGTGTATTCTGTTTCTGCAGCATGCAGTATTCTAGTTCGAAACTAAAGCTTTCGTCATACACTTAATATTGTTCAGGTTTTTGGCCTGCAGTTTCACATGGACCCATGCCTTACTTGCTGTCGGCTTGGGTCCACCTAAATCATAGGTCCATTTTGTAATTTTTTTTTCCCAGGGCCACTTTGGCGTCCCAGTCCTCCCCTGAACATAACCGAGCACTGGAAATGACTGTTATACTGTATATATAGAACACTACAACCCTCAGCTTTACCATTCTATAACACACTACACATGGAGCATGAATCCTCCCAATACTGGAGCCTAGGAACCATTTCTGGTTGTATCAGGGACTAGAAGGACTTTAGTATATCTGGCCTTCAGATGAATAGAGTTTTATTGTAACATATTATTAAAGTATCCTTTATTCGCTTGGCTAACCCAATTTATAAACCTCCATGTGCATTCAAGTATATTCTCGAAAGGATATTTGAAGTTTGGAAAGAATTTGATAATAAAGAACATTATTCATAAAAGTAAGAAATTATGTTACCTTTTAGGTATGTATTAAAATATAGCCAAATCTTCAATAGGGGTCAACCCTATTTGATATTGAATATGTTCCATTTAAAGCCATAGTAAATACCGTAGGCTATGCCTCACCATCAATATTCCATATTTACATTGACCCGCTTTGGGATTGAATGCTTTTTTTGTGCGACTACTTTTTTTATGTAAAATATCCATTTCTCGTGGTCGAATAATGCATTCTTTTTCTTTTAATTGAAGAGATATAAATATATAGAAATGTGCAGTAGAGGAAAAATAGGTTTCACATTATACCGTACGTTATGAGTGTTGTGGGTGAAACAGAGGTCAGATACTGGCCTGAGATGAAATTACTTTTCCTGGCTGTATTTTCCAAGCCCTTGCAGTTTACAACACAAAGCAGCTTCATTCAGCAAAAATTTTGGAGTACAGCAAGATGTCAGCAAGGTAGTAGATCAGAAAGAAACGAATAAGGAGTTGGACAAGTTGGCACCAGGGACCACGTTACTTCCATCTCATTATAGCAGTGCCGCCCAATCATTTTCAGGCAACAGTTTACTCAGGGATGGATTATTGCTGGGCAATTTTCGGAGGCGATCACTTTCTGCTACATACATGGCACTTTTATTAGGACCCTTTCTAATGAACATTTTTGAAAAATATCATTCATAATTGAGATATTCATGCGGAATACCCAATATCTGATCTTAACTGTATGAATTTGCTGTTACAGAGATGGAGTTGGATAATCTGAAGAATGAGTTGACTCAAAATGTACTTACATAGAAAAAAAAGTTGTGCATTTTAAAGGACGGAGAAATCTACGTCTCCTGCCAGAAGAAGGAGCTTTGCGCATTTCGAGTCGACTTTGAAGGCAAACACATTACACTAGGGTCCATTTCCTTTTGGTTGATTCACAAATAACCTATTAGATCTTATGGCTGGTTGTGCAGAATACTTTAATGGTGATTCCAAAAAAAAAAAGAAATAATTTGAGCAGAAGGTGCCCTTTGTCAAGCTGTAAGAATGCAACTTCAAAAAAGAATACACTTAAAATCAATAATCCCTTTTCACATTCCTCAAAACAATAAACTAGCCTATACTCGCCTGTCTTGAGTCCCTGCATTTCTATTTGACAATATTGTGGCATGACACCTGCTACACACAGGTAGACCCATATAACATAAGTATCAATTAGGTCAAATTGTTTGGTAGTATGTGGTCTAATTGGTTGGTGGGGATGTGTTGTAATCAGCCAGTCAATCCACCACTGTTATAGTGTAAATGTTCTGGCTCCTCCTCTCAGAGGGCACCGTTTATTCCTTTGTATGTGAAGTTCTGGTCCAGTCAAGGTCCATCTGATGCTGCTTCACAGTCATGTAAGTTTCTGTTATCCATAATAATTTATGGGGTGTTACAGCTGCTTCCTTATACTATTGGATAATTGTTTTTAACATCTGACAATTGCCACCCCCCACCTTTCCATCCTAGGGACAATTTAGGTAGCCCCAGGTTAGTGATGTGGGGCTGCCCTTGTCAGGGTAATCACCCTGATTAAAGAAAAGTTTTTGTATTAGTTAGAGAGGGTAAGATTTTCCTTCCCTCATTGTTTAATTCTGTTATTTTCAGATTTGTTCTCCGAGTTTTGATATAGTGTGAATATCTATCCTTCTGAACAATTGTTACGTAAGATCCGCATGAGATGTTTAGGCACCTGGCGCAGACTTATCAGCCCAAAAAATATATTAATGTTCTTTTTTGTAGGTTTTTTTATGGCTTATGAAATTAAGCTTATAATTATAAGATTTGAGAAAGAGAGAGAGTCTGGATTTACTTTAGTGCTTTGACTCCCACAACAATAAAGTAAAAAAAAAAAAAATCATGAACTACTTCTCCTAAATAACGTATAGAGCTGTAGATTTTTTTTCCCTTTAAAGTACTTTGCTTTGGTTCTCAGAATTAAGCACTAATGACAATCATGTAATCAGTACTATAATGTCATTAACAGTGGTGCATCCAGATCTGCTCTTAGGGGAAATAAACCAATGGGGAATGAGTAGCTCAGAGGCACTGACTGTGTAATTGAAGACTTCAAGGTTCTAGTCCTGTATGTGTAGACGTTTTGCAATCTCCAATGTTCTTGTAGCCAAGCTCTGACAACCACACTGTAAAAATTGATCACACTGGGAAAGTTGGCTGTGAAATCACTAAGGATACTCAGTTTCTCAGTATTTCCTGTCAAGACACACATTGGGATGTGCCTGTAGCTGTAAGATTAAAGGGAAAATGCAGACGGCAATCTTGTAACTCAACACTTAGGGTAATAAAGTCGCCAGCTCTAGGCACTCTTGGCAAACGCTTGATTTTTTTTGGGTGGAAGTTGTGGCTAACCAGGCATTCACCCTGTAGCAGCTTCCTCTGCAGGGAAAATGTAGTATTACAAACTGGTCTTTTAGATACCATGAGAAAATCCTTTAATTAGTGAAAATAGATTATCTTCCCAGGATTTGTCTTTGAGATTTACACGAGGACATATTAACACTTTCCAATCCAATTTGTATCCTGGTTTTCCTAGGGGGCTTACTCTTTTTCTGCCATTATACAATGGCGCTATCTGCTGGCTAAAGCCAGTACTGCATGAGGTGACACGTTGGATAGGCTCTGACATCAGAGAGGCTGGCAATATACAGTAAGAGAACCCCGACGGACGTCTTTCAACATCGGAGCTGTACAGCCATAAATCATAATGTCTTCAGATGTCAGACAATGGATTGGAGAGGGTTAAAGGGGTTGTCCCGCGCCGAAACGGGGTGTTTTTTTTTCAAACCCCCCCCCCCCCCCCCCGTTCGGCGCGAGACAACCCCGATGCAGGGACCTAAAGAAAAATCTGCACAGCGCTTACCTGAATCCCCGCGCTCCGGTGACTTCTTACTTACCGGCTGAAGATGGCCGCCGGCATCTTCTCCCTCCGTGGACCGCAGCTCTTCTGTGCGGTCCATTGCCGATTCCAGCCTCCTGATTGGCTGGAATCGGCACGTGACGGGGCGGAGCTACACGGAGCTACACGGAGCCCCATTGAGAAGATAAGAAGACCCGGACTGCGCAAGCGCGTCTAATTTGGCCATTAGACGGCGAAAATTAGACGGCAACCATGGAGACGAGGACGCCAGCAACGGAACAGGTAAGTGAAAAACTTTTGATAACTTCTGTATGGCTCATAATTAATGCACAATGTACATTACAAAGTGCATTAATATGGCCATACAGAAGTGTATAGACCCACTTACTGCCGCGGGACAACCCCTTTAAGTCAACGTAGCAAAGTCTGTCACCATGTAGAATCCTATTGGCAGAAAACATTAAAGGGGTATTCCAGAGACTTAAAATTGCACCACAACCCCTCTGTCCTTCCTGGTCACCTCTGACCAGGACATGTGGCTGCTGCAGCCAATCACTGGTCACATGTCCTGGTCAGCAGCAACCAGGAAGGACAGAGTCATTGTGAAGAAATGTAAGTCTCCAGAATACCCTTTAATCTTCGCAAAGGTACCAACTCTGTCGCTTATCAATGATCATAGGGTTTGAGAATTATAGAACCAACACCAATTGAAGAATATATAAATATCTTATATTCCATTTGAGCACCACTATGCATGATTTCCAACTATCACTTTGAAAGAGGCAGTCATTTAGAAAAGCCCTTTTCTTAATTCTCTTTGCAAAGCTATTGAGTTTAATAATACTATTTATGTGTCTGAAGCTGCCACTGCAGGAACCTACAGAAGACTGATTTACACTGGTCAATAATAAATTTGTGCAACTCGGCGGGTGTAGACCTACTGTGGCACTGACTGATTTAGCTTTGGGCTCTAAGAGGTCCCTGGTTTTAATCAAGTAACCCTTTTCTTTTTTAGAGGGATCTGGCCTTTGCTGCAGGGAACCTTCAGGTTGCTACCCCAGGCGTAGTCTCAGTACAGTGGAAGCTGACCCAGACAGGTCAGAAGGCACCAAATCGTGGTACCAAAGGAACAGAGAAGGACATAGTCAGTATAACTGGCCACGGTCAGGACAGACGGATGTCATTTAGTATTTTAAACAAGTAGAATGTCAGAGGAAGTGGCAATCAGGTAAACTGTAGTCAAGAATCAGGCCAAGGTCAGGAAAAGAAGATTTTGGAAAAATTGGATGTACAGGCAGAGGGTCAAACCAAGAATCAAGCAGATACAGGCCACCTTTAGTAGAGGGAGGGTGCCTTAAATAGCCTGGGAAACAACCACATAGACTGGGAATGGAAAATCTGGGTGCATGCTGGCACCTTAAGAGGTGGGTCAAGCACATGTGTGTGTCCTGCAGACAGAAGAAGCAATTGGAGGTCCAGTGCGGTGCCTGCTTCACAGAAGACTAGGAGGATATGGGTGGCTGTAACTCATAGGAAGGGAGGTGAGAATGTGTTCTGAGTTAATTCCTTTTAAAAAAGCTCCTCACAATCTAATGGTGCAAGAATGCTTAGTAAATACATGGAAGTACTCTATACAGGACCCTCATCTATCAAGAGTATCTTCAGCTTTGGAGGACCCGAAACATGGACAGCTTATTTACTGTAATACATAATGTGTAATACTTCATTTAACCTGTAGTGTCACTGCAGGAAAATTGAACCATTGCTGTCAGGTTGCCTCACAAACTACAGCTGAGGCTCTTGCTCAGCTTACTATCAGGAACTCTTCTAATTTAAATGGATTGTCCACAGTAGACAACCCTTTAAAATGTCTCTTACATAGGACAGAGCTTAGTTAGTGTACAACATTATATAAAATGCTCAAATATTAAACATCTTGTTTTGAATTCCTGGTTCATTCTTGGATAATGCCACAATTTATTAATATTTTGTGTTTTTCCTGAACTGTGCGGTGCATTGCTGTGTTCCAACTATGTGTTTGGCACTACTTGTTAATCTGATTCACTGTAAATTCATCCAGAAAATGCTGTCATGAATGTATGAATAAGCCATGTGCCTAGATACACTGAATTGATTGCCCATCTGCACAACCAGGTGACCACTGAGATGGAATAAGTAAATCTGGCATTTCAAAAAGATATAGAAGACACAAAATGCACATCAGAAAAGCTCAGAAACAGCAGAAATGGAGCTTTAAATAATCAACATGACCAATAAATATGTGCATATAACTTGCTTGCTGATGTATAGTAGTAGTAGGTGGAAACTAGGTAAAATTGCTATAATATTTTAAGGGGACTTCCCAAAAAGACTACTCTTGTTCATATGCTGCATTACTACTGTTGAGCAAACTGAACCAGTAGAACCCTGTTTCAGGTTGAACTTTACTAAAAGTTGGGTTCGGCACAAACCCATACCAAGCATTTGGCAAAGTTTATCCAAACCAAGATTCTACAATTTGGTTTGTTCAACAGACGTCAAAAGAGTGTTATTCGGGGCTCTCATGGCTCTTAGACAGTGTTATACACCAATTTTAGGGGTTTTGGTGAACTTCCTGTTCCTTTCAAGCTAATTCAGACTGTACTGAACTTTTTGCAAAAGGGAACCGCCCTAACAAGAGAGCAGCGGTACTAAGTGTGCTCCTGTCTAAGACAAAAGCATAGGAGAAGTGCAGTCTGGTCTGTGTGTGATGATACTTACCAAGTGGAGAAGGTCCTATCCTGCAACGCACATCATTGCTACAACAGTAATCAAGAAACTATTGTACCATAGATGGAATACACCAGTTGCTATTTTACTGGTTGCCATTAAAGTGAGCATTAAAAAAAATTGTGATCCCAAAATGCATTTGTGGTGCCGCATAACGTGATACCTCGGAAGCCATGTGACCGCAACTTTTACCAAAAATTTCTACCTACACTATCAGCATTTGACAGTGTCATGTGCCTCCCCCTTGACGCCTCTTCATGAAGAGCTGGTCTGTAAGAGTTGCGTTCATTCTGGAGAACTTGAGCAGTCCTTGAATTATAGGACGGCCATTCATCTGAATGGCGTACTTGTAATACTACATATCCCCCATTTCTTCTGTAGATGAATAACCACATGACGGACAGTCATTGCCTCTCATAAAACCATCACAGGTGTCCTCTGCTGCTGTGAGAATCTGACCACCACCAGCAGGATTTATCAACAATAATCATTTTTATTTATTTGGCGTTGGCGTATTCCACAATGCTTTACAACCCACACAAGAGATATGGTGGAAAAACATAAAAAAATGTCTAAGTCCTCATGCCCACGGCCGGGTCGGATCCTGACTGTGAAATCTTGCAGCGGAATCAGACCTGATGCCCCCCAGTGACCCTATGCTCACCTGTCTGGATCTGTGGCGAATGTCTCGGCCGGCGCATCAGCGTGATGCAGGGCATTATGTTGCAGTCGGGCCGGCGATGACGCAAATTTGCAGCGATTTCAAAATTGTCATTTTGGAATCGCCGCAGATCGGACAGCTTCCATTGACTGCAAGGGAAGCCGTCCATGTGATTTTCTGCACAAAATAGTGCATACTGCGATTCTTGCCCGCAAGCAGAAACTTGCAGTGGATTTCCGCTCGTGGGCAGGGGAGAATCTTTTAACATAGCATGTCTATGGACGGACATTGCTGCAGAATTCGTGGATGGCGTCTGGCCACGAATTTGGCAGCGATAATCCGTCCATGGGCATTGGGCCTTAGTGTTAATATGGCACTAGTTTTATACTGTACACCGAATAGCCACTCCTTCTTCGGTTAAAAAAACAGAATTCCCCATGGCATCCATCCACAGGTAGCAGAGGACATAGGGTGTGCCAAGAAAACATTCCCCACACCATGACTCCACCTCACACCTGACAGGAAGGGTTCATCGATTTATGCTGCTTGTGCCAAATTCTGACCTCCCATCAGCACGGTGTAACAGAAATCTGGATTCATCTGACCAGGGGATGTTTTTCAACTGCTCAGTGATCCAATTCTTATGCACACTGGAGTATTGCCTTTGTGTTTGTCTTCAACAAAAAATCTGACCCCGGTTAGTCTAGCATCGATGACCGGCCAAGTCGGAAGTTTCTCAGATTGTTGGATATGCCTATCTAATGTGAATTCACACTGAAACTGATCCACAGAAAAGTATAATTTAAAAAAATGTTAAGTTATACGATTTTATTTAACTTAATTAACCCCTTAATGGCGGTGCCCTCTTTTTTCATTTTTGTTTTTTCCTCCCCCCTTTTAAAAAATCATAACTCTTTTATTTATCCATGGACGTCGCTGTAGGAGGGCTTATTTTTTGCGGGACGAGTTGTATTTTTCAATGGTCATATTTAATGTACCATATAATGTACTGAAAAACTTTTAAAAAATGAAAAAAAAACCCTCTGCCATCTTTCGGTGCGTCTTTTTTCTACAGCACACAAGCTGCAAAAGAAGTGACATGATAACTTTATTCTATGGGTCAGTACGAGTACTATGATACCAAACAGTTTTTTTTGCTGTAGTACTTGTATTTTTTAGACATTTAATTTTTTTTTATTATTTTCTGCCGCCATCTTCTGCACGCAATAACTTTTTTATTTTTCCATCGACATAGTTGTGCAAGGGCTCATTATTGGCGGGACGTCTTGTAGTTGGTGATGGCACCATTTTGGAATATATAGAACTTTTTGGCTGCTTTTTATTGCATTTTTTCTTAGAAACAGGGTGACCAAAAAAGAACATTTCTGGGGTTCTTTTTTCTTTTCGGACGACATTCATCGTGCAGGGTAAATAATGCATTACTATGATTGATCAGGCTTTTATGGACGCAGCGATACCAAATATGTATTTATTTTATAATTTAGATTCTTTTACTGTAAATATGGTAAAAGGTTTTTTTTTTTAATTTTTATTACTTTTTTTCAACAATTAGTAAAAATGTATTGTCCTCCTTTCTACTGTTGCTTTTAGTCCCCCCAGGGGACAACAACTTGCAAAGCTTTCATCGCTCCTGCAGTATGATGTAATGCCATAGCATTACATCATATTACGATCGGGCAGGCATTCTATCAAGCCATCCCAGGGGGCCTTTTAGAAGGCTCTGTACGGGACCCCGAACATCATTCGGGTGATTCAAATGCTGCTGTCAGAAGTGACAGCAGCATTTTAAGGGGTTGATAGCTCCGCTCAGCCGCGCGGCTAATTGGAGCTGTTGCCGTTGGGTGTCGGCTATAATTAACAGCTGGTGCCATTGTTAAGGACCGCTACAGTCCCATAACCTTTCAGGCCTTGGGGTCCAAATTAGTTCGTACCTGGATGCATCAGGGAGGCCAAAAACTACACAAAGATAGTTAATTGGTTCCCACAGATACGTAGAGTTGAGCCATGGCAGATATACAGCTCACTCTGCTTAAGGCGTGCGTACACTGAATCTTTATTCACTTTGGTATAGTTCTAATACAGGAAAGGAATACGTCATTAGTCACGGCGTTAATCTCATTGGGTTAGAAAAAAAAACAAAACATTACAGCATAGTGAGAGAATCTATGTGAAATGTCCTTTAAATGTTTATTCCTCCCGGACGTTATCCCGTCCTCCCTTGTGAGTTTGGATGATCGCAGCGTCTTATCAGCACGATTTGCTCTTTTCCCAAAGCTCAGGACGTGGGGGAGTCTCTTCTGATAGCGACTGTACCAGGCAAATGTTCTCGGATGAATAGAAACAAATCATTAGACATTGCACTGAATCTCATGCTCTAAAGTTATTTCTGCTTGAATTATTCTTTCACTACGCACAAGCTTATTTACATCTTTTAATGCTCCATTTTGTATCTAGCGGCCATTTTAAGACAGATTCTTCCATATTATGAGCCTGTACCTTCTCACCCCCACTGTATAAGGAGAGGTCGCCTCACATTCTCCATTCATACATACCCTGACCCCACAGGACGTAAATGTACGCCCTATAGCGGCAAGGGGTTAATAATGCACTAAGAAGGTAAATAATTCGTTTTTCTTGTACTCCAATTTTGATAATTATATACAACTTTAATTATAATCCTAGGGCACACCACCCATGAATTACATTTTGAGCTTCTTTTACGTATTAATGTTAACTCTATGATTGATTGATGTGGAGTTTTTTCTTCTTCCTTCAACTCAATTGGCTGCACTTGTTTGAAAATCTGAAATGTATGCACTTAATTGAATGCCTTTTCAAGCTGTGTATCTCGTTCAGGGTACAATTCCATGTATGCACTCATTTCCTTGAGTTGCTGTTCATGTGCTAGAAATGCCTCTCGTGTGCTATTGAACAGTCCCGACAGCTCCCCCTCATTCCACTATGGTATATACTGCTGCAGTAGGCTGTAGTAGTAGCAATTCCATCAAGCTTGTATTGTTGAAGTCAGAATGGGGATGTTCTGCTGTCCGCTTTTCATATCTCTCAAACATGTTTGCACGGTATCCCGTAGCTTGACCGGCTTCATCAAATTTCAGCACTTCGTAAAGTAGCTCAGGCTTAGGCCCAATGTCCACAGGCAGATCGGATTCCACATGCGGGAGCCTGCAGCGGAATCCGACCTTGCCCATGGCCGAAGACACTGCTTACTCGTCCCGGTCTTCTGTTTGCCTTTCCTGGTCTTATATTTAATTCACTGCGGATGTGTGCCGAAGTTCTGGTCGGCACACCACCACACATGTGCAGTGGAGTTTTTCTTTTTAATTCCTGCTTTTCCGTGAAATCCGCGTCCCATCCGCAATTCCATTGCAGATGGACCGCACGTCAGACGGTTTCTATTGACTTCCAAAAAGATCCGCAAAACAAATCCCCATGCTTTATTTTGTGTGCAGGCACCCTTGATTCCCTATGGGTGGCTTGATTTGCGGATCTTCCGCGCGAGTGACCCACGCCCATTCCGCAGATCAGATCCGCCCGTGGACATTGGGCTTTAATTACGGCTGTTGAAAAATACTTTTTATTGTGATCTGTTGAGTAAGTTGGCAGCAACTTAGAAATGGAGATGGAGAGTAGGGCATCTCCATCAGGGTCGAAATCAATGAAATATTGTATTGTCATCAGTACCGAATATGTATACAAAGTTTAAACAGATTTGGTGAAACTGGAAGAAAAATGAGTTGCAAGACTTGTCCCAAACAAACGGGGTCAAAAAGTTAAATAAACTTGTTTAATAATAAAAACTTGTTGACTTGCTTTTATATTGCACTCCGTCTAATTTCCATACAGGGAAGCTCCAACCATAAAAGGGTCGGCGTCTGTAATAAAGTGTCAAATGAAATTTCCTTGTCTTCCCTGCATTACATTCGGAGGAGGTAAGCCCCATTAAGGTAAAATGGAAAATTTGGTTAGCTCTCCCTTCCGAACTGTCTGAACTGTTTTGCATTATTATAGCCTTGTGATTCATTTTATTGATGATTGTTTCTTACTATTGTTAAAAATGTGTTCTATACGAAGCGGAAAGATCCCTTTTTTTTTTTTTTGCCATATGGAAAAATTGAATAATTTCACGAAGAATTCTGATAAAGTTAAATTATACAACTCCACTTGGCTCCCGAAGCTTTTTCAACACTCTAGCTTTCTTTTTAATTTTGACTCATTATAGTGTGATGTCATTTTTGAATACTCAAATTGTTATTTAGCAGGCACAGCTGGATGAATATTATTCTGTCCAGTAACTCAAACCAGAAATGACTTCATCGGTGAACTTTCCGTGTAATGCAAGTCACTGATCTGACAAAGGAACATGCTTTGAGAAGACGTAAAATAATGATGTGTCTAGATTGTGAAACCTCTCTGAAGGATGTTGTATTCTGAAACATGTTCTGACGACTGTAATTTTGCCATAATTACTAGGTAAAAGGATTATTTGTCTCATGCAAGCAAGGCAATAGCCAAGCTGGACAGTAAATGGGGTGAATAGGTTTCTAATCGAATGAACATGTACTTTAGAAGATCATGATGGACATCTTGAAGCATGCACATTGCGGCACAAGGCCATGGAGAGCTCAAGATCATGGCTGATACATTCGAGGGCTGCTGTAACTATCACTGTTATTTCTATCTTGGGGTTGGTATATACTGTTGGGTGCAGACATTTTTGGACAATGACACAATTTTCATCATTTATCCTTTGCACACCACCTCAATGAATCTGAAGCACAGCCTTCAATACGTGATTGAATTGTATACATTCAGCTTTAATTCAAGGGGTTTAAAGCAACTCTCTGATTTCAGGCCAAAATTTTGGCTTTAGGGGTTTATTATTTGGACTTGTTTTTCTTTACCACTCATTCGATCCATCGGTTCTGATCCCAGTTTTCAATCATGCAACATGGCTGCTACAATTTTGTAGTTAATGCACACTGTGCACTACTCGCTGATTGGCCAGCGCTGATCAAGTGAGGAGCAGAGACCAATCAGAGAGCATGTAGAGTCATTAGTAGTCCAATGCACCATAGGGATTAGGTAGACTGAAGATGGCATTAGTCATCTTGTTGGCCAGAAATGGGTCTTAAAACTTGTAGGTTAGATGGACGCCAAAGAAGACCAAGTGCAGTTGATGTAACCCTGCCACCTCTGATGGCTAAAACCGAAGGGTCGATTTAACAAAAATATTGCATTAACCATTTAGGAATTACAAGCATTTTTTCCATAATTCCTCCATTTTCATGGCTCAAATGTAATTGAACAAAATGACATTATTATTATTATTATATATTTAAGGATTATTTTTAATGCTTGAAGGCAAATACTTAATGACAGCCTGAATTATAGAATGCGGAGTTTCCACCCTTGAGATAATTTTCAAGATCTTTATAGCAGTTGTCTTCAGTTGTTGCTTGTTTGCAGGTCTTCTTGCTTTCAGTTTTGTCTTCAGAAAGTGAAAAGGATGCTTAAGCAAGTTAAGGTGTGATAAGTATGATCCGGTATATCACTAACAGTCCTACGTAGATTGTGGGTCCAGGAGCTGATTTTAAATCCATTTGCATCCTTGGGACACATATTAAGTTGAAAACTATGGCAGATCTGTGAAGCCATCTGCTCCATGCCTTTGTATTTACCCTTGCAGTCCACACATCACTTCTGTCCTGTAGTCTCCAATATCAACGAGCCTGCTTGTGCCATGCTGTAGACTGCTCGGTCTACTGGCCCTAAGAGACCTATAGACTGCACTGCTGTGTCACATATGAATGGGGTTAAATGAGTAGTTTTGCTTTTGGCATACAGAGTTAAGCGCTTTTACGGGAAGCACTATTACTTTCAAGGTCACTTTGGGGAACATGTGGAGGCAATATTAATGTAAGGGGCACTATGTTCTCCACTTTGCACAATTATTTTGGAGGACACTACATGAGCAATATGAATGTTGGGGGCACCATGTGAGCACTATGCTTCGGGAAGGGTATCGTAACTCCTTAAGGAGAGCACCTAGAAGATGTGTGGAGACACCTGAGAGGTGAGGGAGGAGACTTATAAAGTAGAAGCAGAATAACAATCCTAGGGCATCAGGATTTGTGAGTCTGTGTTGAGAAGGTAGTGTGAGTAATGGAAAAGTGAAAACTATGTAGAGACGAGTCATGGCTGAAAGAAGCATTTATAGTGGTCTGAGCCAAATGGAGAAGATGATGAAAAAAGGACATGTAGAGAATATGTCACCTGTGAGTCATTGGTGTAATTTATGTATATTTGGTTGTGACTGTCTGATCAGTGCTGCATTCTCCTCCATGGTTGGTAGTGCTGGATTTAGTTAAAAAAGTAATTTTAATCTGGACATCATGTTGTTTAAGGACCTAGCAACATTCCTGATATCTTTCACACCATTCTCCCATGATCCCTTCACAACTTAGTACTAAGTACTGTAGATCTCAAGACTTTACTTACTATAGAAATCCATGTCTTTAAAGGGAACTTGTCAAATTAAAAATGTAGTCTGATCTGGTAAAGGTAAAGCCCCTTGGTGCAAGCACTAAGTCATGACTGACTCCTAGAGTGCCATTGACTTCCCCAGTCATCTTTCCTTCCTCCCATCAACTGGGTACTCATTTTACTGACATCAGAAGGCTGAGTCAACCTTGTGCCGGCTTACCTGAACCGTGTGGGGATTGAACCTGCAACCTTCAGGTCCTGAGCAATAACTTATGGCTGCATTTCTGCTGCCTTAGCACTCTGCTCCACACAAGTCTCAGTCTCATCTGAGTACATCATTATTTTGTAATTTTTGAATCTACATCAAAGACCAAAATGAGCAGAGAAGTCCAGTGGCAGTCCTATCATTGATTGACAACTATCTCTGTAGGCACACAAGAAAGGTAGTCAATAACTGCGTAGAAACACCCACTTGACTTCTATGCCCAACAGCTATCTCTGCATGCACATACACAGAAGGGAGGCAGTCAATCATTGAATAGCCCCGCCTACTGGACTCCTAAACTAGGAAGGAGCAGACATTTAGATCCAAAAATTACAAGTTATCCAGAATCTTTTTCTTAAAAACTATATATCGATCTTCTCAGCTCCTCCTGATCTTTAACACGGTGCTCTCAGATTGGACTGCATTTTCAATCTGACGGGTTCCCTTTAAGCCTGACCACTCTTGGGGTCATGAAACATATAAAATGTCAATGGACTAAGTCATTATGAAGGAAGGTTTAGAAATGCCAAGGTTTCATGTGTCATATCATATACATATAGTTTAATATAAGAAAATGCCCCATTGTACCGATATCCATATATAAGGTATCTACCTCTAGCATGGCTAGTATAGCAGGTAGGGCATATACACTAAGGACATATAGTGCACACCGATGCTCCAAACATAATATATAAAGCCAACGAGTTTCTTATGTAATTTGGCGTGTATTATTCAATTACGTTATGTTGCTTACAAAGTGAATTCAGGCCAATGAAACAATCAGTTCCTAATCATCACATACAGAAAATATTTTAAATCTATCACAATTAGAGTGTTCCCTTTTGCCAACGCAGTTTATTATGTATGCTTGTGTGCACATGCCGAATTCTACTTTCCCAATTCTGACTCAGGATGTGATACCCTGGAGAGGCCTCTTCCTTTCGAAATTTTGACCCAGTGCCTAAATTAGCAGGAGGGACTAATTAAAAGACTCAGTGCTCATTGTAGACGCTGGACTCAGAACGCAAGTCAAGAAAATTACTGGAGATAGCATCTGCGTGGAAATGAATGGTAGATAAATCGGGTGTAATAGCAATATCTGGTCGACTGCTTCACAACTGCTAATGTTATATAATGTAATGAGAAGAAGCTAAACCGAAAAGATTCAGTATGTAGATTTTTCTACAAACGGCCCAATTTAGTGGCACATTCTAAATCACTTTGTTAACACTGTGACTTTTTAATCCTCCGCAGTCTTCAGAGAAATGGGAAATAGCTTTGCATATTTTCTAATGTGTCTTTTATTGCTCTGCGATTTGCATTGTTCTAAATATTCCTAAAGTTTAGGTTTGGCATAGAATTAGTTTTTGGGTTTTTTTTTAGTTACGCATCATTTTTGCAATTCGCATTTAATAGAATTCTTGTCTTTTTTGTATTGGGAATATAAATATAGGTAATTATAGAGTGCAGAAGATGGAATATTGACATGGCAGGGCATGTGGGGGGTCAACAAGACACGCTACCTCGGCCAACGTATTTAGATATACGGCTGGGGTTGATAACGGAATCTTTACTGTATCCCAAGTGAAGGGAAGCCTCATTACGATGGGTATTGGACATCTAGTGCACGGACTAACACACTAATAGGTTAATAGAAGCCTTTCAATGTATGTGAGTGTACTGGAAATGGAGTGTAGGAATAGGAACAGATGGGAGAGTTGAGAATCCCTATAGAGTACTATGGTCGGTGCTATATATGCAACAAGTAATAAATATATATATTCATTCTATTCATTCACTTTGAAGCGAAGAATATTGTAATTTTGGGAATATCTGTATGGGTTAAAAAGTATCTGCAAATGCCATGTGCAAGAGCAAATCTGGTCACTACTGATAGTCACATCAATGGTGCAGTAAATCTTCAAAAGGAACCTGTCACATTGAACATGTTGTGTGATCTGTGAACATCATGTTATAGAGCAGGAGGAGCTGAGAAAATTGATATATAACTTTGTGGGGGAAAGTTCAGTATAAGGGCTTAGTCACACAGGCGTTTATTGCCGCGATTTGCGCATGCGCATGCGTCCGGCGACTTTTTAAAACCATTGCTTTGCAATGGTATCGGACACATGAGCGCTTTTTATGCACTCGTCCGATAAATTAGAGAACAGAAATCGCAGATCGCACCTATCTGCTCCACCCGTCCCGGTATTCTGACCAATAGGGAGGCACGCTGCGTGATGACGTCATCACGCAGCGCGTCATGCGTTCCACGGTGGAACGCGGAAGCTCAGGAACGGAGGCCCGCTACAGGACATCGTACTGAGGCCGTTGACGATCGGATGGGGCAGATAGAATTGTTATGAAGGACTTTACAGCACTGCCGCTATATTCCATTACCGGTCTGTGGGGAAACCTATCGGCCAGGCAAAATGAGAATGTGGGTGTTCCTAGGGACAATCATCACCGCCCCCCGGAGTCCCAATAGGCTGGATAATATAGCTCCTCCCTAAGAGGAGGGGCTATATCCCCTTTTAAACGCTGTCAGTAGCTCTGACACCACATAGCCGGCCGCTCACCATCAGAGCCGCAGGCGCTACCTCTCCTACTCTGTCCCTGCTTCTTACCCCTGTTCAACCCAGTTTGGATTGATACCTAAAGGGGCTCTGTCTCTCTTGGTTTCTGTGGTAGAACTCTGAATGGGGTATCATCCCCCGAACTTAGCCGAAATATTGCCCCTACTCTGAAGTTGGTCTATCTGAGGCACATACTGCTCTCTACCTAGGCTTCATTGGTGTAGGCACCAGACCTGGATGTGACACAGCTGGGTCAAAGGGTCGGCTAGAGACCTAAGAAATACACTCGCTTTTGCCAATATCGAGTGACAGAGCTATCTCTATTTGGGTGCCGCATCAATCTGCATCGGTCATTTCAATGCGCTGACCAATGCGAACACCCCAATAGATACGGCAGGAATCCGCAAAAGGGCACACCTGGGCATCGTCCTATTGGCCGATGACTAAGTCTAAATAGCGCTCGCCATTTACTTTCTGGAGGCGCTGTTTGAGATAGTCATACACTGACTTATATCACAGTGTACGCCATATCTGATGAAAGGCCCTCTATCTCTCTAAAATTATTCTGAGAGTCCGATAGCGGTACTAATACAAGTACCGCGCCGGAAGTGATTAGTAAGGAGCGGTAACCGTTATCCTACGGGGAACACCGAGTAGGTGATACCATCGTAGTAGGACTAAATTATAGCTTCAATCTTGTTGCTCTATGATTTCTATGCGACAACTTTAGAAACACGTATTTACGGGTAACCATTACCCGTGCTCCTGAGGAACTGCCCCCCACAAGGGCAGGGAAACGCGTCGAGCGAGCTGTTTTACGTGCCGGTCAGTTCCACTGACCTGTAATGAGCCCATATAATTAGCACCCGTATATGCGGCAACTGTGCTATTAATGGGAGGTCAAAAATTGTTTTAGCAACATGAATTACAATATTGTGCCCTAAAGAGATATTAATCTCCGTACCGCGTTCATATCTAGATACGCGTTCTTTTGGATTTGGATAATACTCCTTTTTCATCTGGACCTTTATCCTCTTCCATATACTTGTGCGGGATCGATCTCCAAATATCTATCTGAGAGATACGTTACCCTACACAACTGTATTAGGGCCTCTTCTTTCTTTGTCTATATGTCACCTGTCCTTTTCTTTTGTATCGTTAAGAAGTGTTATATGTGAGCCCACAATTTTAAAATATACTAATAAAAGACGAAAATTTTAATCTATATCTGTGAAGGGTCTCTGCAAATAATATATAGATTTTCATACCACTGTGATTCTGTTCTCTTCTCTATATGCGCTCAATGGGGCCGGCGGCAGCAGCGCCGACCCCATTGAGAACATACAGAAGACAAATCATTCTTCTCTGCCACAGCTGTAACAGCTGTGGCAGAGAAGAACAATGTTTGCCCATTAAATTCAATGGAGCGGCAATACAGCCGCTCCATTGAAAGCAATGGGCTGCCGGCGTGCACGGGATGAATTGTCGGGAAGGGGTTAAATATATAACCCCTTACCTGCAATGCATCCTTAAATGTGAAAAAATAAAAAAAAAGGATGTACTCACCTGCTCCCCGCAGCTGGAGATCCCGGCGGCCGGCCTGCAGTGGGTGTGAAGGGGTGTGACTCAGACTGGCCCCTGATTGGCTCAGCCTGAGCCAATCAGAGGCTGATCTCAGTCACACCCATTCATGAATTCATGAATGGGTGTGACTGAGACTTGCTTCTGATTGGCTCAGCGCTGAGCCAATCAGGGGCAAGCCTGAGTCACACCTCCTTCACACCCACTGCAGGCCGGCCGCCGGGATCTCCAGCTGCGGGGAGCAGGTGAGTACATCCTTTTTTTTTATTTTTTCACATTTAAGGATGCATTGCAGGTAAGGGGTTATATATTTAACTCCTTCCCGACAATTCATCCCACACTCGCCCGCAGCGCTTGCATTCAATGGAGCCGCTGTATTGCGGCTCCATTGAATGCAATGCGCTGGACAGCTCCGGCCCGTTTCTAATGAAACGCGGCTAGGAGCAGATTTTCGGGCGATTTTTGGGCCGATTTTTCGGCGCCGGTCACGCGATTTGAGCATGCGCATCCGTTATGCGATGCGCAAATCGCGTGAAAAAACGCCCGTGTGACTAAGGCCTAACTCGTATTACACTGAATTCAATTTGAACACTTTCTTGGCTTAGGAGTCCAGTGGGTGGTCCTATTTCTGATTGACAGCTTCTCCCTGTGATTTTACATACATAGATAGCTGTCAATCACTGAATAGTACCGCCCACTGGACTCCTAAACATGGAAAAAGTAGAGATTGAAACTGCATCCTTTGCCACCGAACTAAATGTGTCTCTGCTCAGCTCCTCCTACTCTATGCTATGCTCTGCAGAGATAGGACAGTATGTACAATGTGACTGGCTCCCTTTAAGCAACAATAAAATTAAAATAAAATATCTTTGCTAAAAATACCTTGAGGACGTTTACTAACTTTTTTAAAGTAAGAAAAGCATACAATTTGGGGCAAAAATTATGTGACTTTTTTAGCGATACACCACTTTTCAAAAAAATTTGGAGGTGTGGCTTGTCAGGAGGGGGTGTGGCCACCCCAAACTGACATATTTATGTATAAGTTAGGCCAAAAACCGCCATAGATTATATCTGCAATTACATTAGCTTCAAACTGGTGTTTATTTCTGGCCAGGCGCACAGAAGAACCAAGATGCATCTAAGATATGAAGAGCCGTGCACTTCTTCATATATATTAGCTGCGGCATGGGCCAGCAGAAGTTGTATTAATTTCCTTCCTTATTTTTAATTATGGTTTCCACTCCCATTATTCCTCTGAGTAGATCAATCTTAGCTTTAAGATTTTTTCACCTGGGTGAAGCTTTCTTTTGTTGTCATGGTCGCCCCTAACTGAATAATGCTATTTATGCTCACACCCCTATTTTGCCATACAATTTTGAGGGTTAGCCAGCCCCCAACCTTTTTATATATATTTTTTTTTTAAATGTGACTAGCATATTGAAAAAAATATTTAAAAACCCATATTCATCTCATCTGATCCCCCACCATTCCCATTCTGCTCTTCACTTCCTACTGCAGCCACCAACATCAGGGACATGTGAGCACTGCAACCAATCAGCAGCTCACGTCAAGCTGAATAAGGGGCTTTTCAGAAAATAATTCCCACCACATGGAAAATAATGGGCGAATGCAAAGCCCTAAGCTGTCTAGAAATAAAAATACTGAAAAAGGTGAAGTAGGAGAGGGGAGACAGAAGGCAAAAAGGAGAAGGGGAAATAAAAGGGGAGGAATAACAAAGTCAGATGCAAGATATAACTAAGGCATCTCCAAAAACATAGTCAAAAATATACAAAGACTCTTACATCTACCTGAGTATCAAAAAGCAGACGATTAAAAAAAAAAGAAGCATGTATGATAAAATAAATCATGGCATAACCCCATTGTGGGTATATTTTTAACTGCAAATTACATAAAATATACCACTACAGCGCAGTGCAATATGATGTCTCTGTTGTATATTCTCGCTATTGACTTCTCTTGTAAGAACATCAAAAAACGCTGTACAGATTCAGCAAAGTTTAACAGAACTCTGACTACTTGTGTAAAAAATGGTCTTTCGCCATTCCGAAGCTATTGCTCTCTTATCTTAACATAACAAGTGTCTTTGGAAAGTGATTGGAAGAATAAACAAACTGAGGAACAGCGAGTTACCATAAGGCCTCCTTCCCACGGACGGATTTCCGCCGCGTAATTCGCAGCGGAAATCCGCTGTGTTGCCCGCAACTATTAGGTTCTATTGAACCTAATAGCTCAGGGCTCACGGTGCGGAATTCCACCGCGGAATTCCGCACCGTGAAATCACCCGTCCTCACCCGCGGCATGCTCTATTTGCCGCGGGTGTACGTGCGGACGGCTTCCATTGCAGTCAATGGAAGCCGTCCCTTCATGATATCTTCCGCTGTAGCACAGTGGAAGATAGCGTGAAATCACCTCTCCGCCTACCGCCGCCACTTCATATTATGCGGCCGGCGCGTCACGCCGAAGTGTCATGCGGGAGCGAGGACGCCGGATCCACAGGTAAGTTAGGGGGTCTCTGGGGGGCGCTGTGACGGGCTCCACTGCGGAATTCCGTGGCGGAGCCCGTCACGGCCGTGTGCAGCCGGCCTAACACATTATAAGTCAAGTTAAACTTTGCTACATCTGGATACAGTTTCATTATTTGCAGTGGAGCTGGTAATAGGATCCAACTGTATTAAGGCTGGATTCCCATTCATCTGTTCTGGCCGGCAGTTGTTTTTTGCCAGAGCCGGACACAACCGATGCCATTTGGTTGCACTTTTTTGCTTCGATCGGGTGTCCATTGCCAGGAAAGAAGAAGAAAAAGCTACATGCAGCATTGTTCTAGCCGGTGCAGGGAGGCATCCATCCTCCAAAAATAAGCACTGGGTGCCATGAACTATCCCACGGAAAACTACAAAATCACTTCTGTCATCAACTTCCTTCTGGCGTTTCAATGAAAAGATTAAAAAGGGAAATAAGCTGGATATGTGGAAACCTGGCCTGAGCAATTCTTTATTTATTCTTCATGTATTACATGCAAGTACAATTGTAATAATGTAAGTTATTTGGATACCGTCCATAAATATTATCCTAGATAATAGATTTCAAATTGTTTAACCCTTTAACGCTCCATGACATACATCACGGAGGTTTGCATGGAGAGGGATCAGGAGCCCATCCCACTTCATATACCCCGTTTCCTTGAAAATAAGACATAGCATGATTTTCCAGAATTTTTGAGGATGCAAAATGATTTTTCAGGCTTTTTGAGGATGCTTGAAATATAAGCCCTACTCCAAAATTAAGCCCTGCTAACAATTAATTAAAAAAGTCAATTTAAATAGTGTCCAGGCAGCTATACATGTAAAAAAGTTAAACCTTTTTGAACAAAAATTAATATAAGACACTGTCTTATTTTTGGGAAACACGGTAATATGAGGGCTAGTTATTTCTTACAGTTGACACCCACCTGCGAGCAGTGTCTGTTAACCCTTTACATGCCCTGATTAGAGTTTGGGGGTCCTGAATTGCTCCCTGCAATAAGATTGCGGGGTGTTTGGTTGCCATGGCAGCCAGGGACTTTCTGAAAGTCCCCAAGGTCGCCATTGCATATTGCCTTTGTTTTGGTCTTGATAGAGTGCCTGTCGGATCGCAGTATAATGTAATACAATGGTATTGCATCATACTGTAGGAACGATCAAACCATCGCAAGTTCTTGTAAAATGTAAAAATCAGTTTGGCAAAGTTTTATTAATTATTACAAATAATAAAAGGTAAGAAAAGTTTAAGTAAAACCCTTTTGCCATATTTATGGTTAAAACATAAAAAAAAAAACAAAACACAAAACATATTTTCTATTGCCAATAAAAGTCCGATCAATCAATCTATCAAAGTAACGGATTATGCTCCCCGCACGGGGAATGTCGTCAAAATAAAAGCATAATGTTAGAATTGCGCTTTTTTGGTCACCCTGCCTCCAAGAAAAAATAGAATAAAAGCCGATTGAAAAGTCATATGTACTTAGAAATGGTACCGATAGAAAACATAGGCAGATTGGCAAAAAAACGAGCTCTCACACAACCGTGTCAACGGAAAAATAAAAAAAGTTACCGGTGTCAAAAGATGGCGGCAGAAAATTAAATTTTTTTCCAAAGATATATATATATATATATATATTTTTTTTTTTTTTTTTTTTTTAAGTAGTTCAGCAAAGAAAAAAACTACATAAATTCGGTATTGTAGTAATCGGATTGACCCACAGAATAAAGTCATCCTGTCATTTTTGCTGCAGTGTGTACAGTATAGAAACAAGACCCCCAAAAGATAGCGGAATTGCACTTTGTTTTCTCTATTTCACTCCGCTTAGAATTTTTTAACAATATTTCTGTATATTACATGGTACATTATATAGTACCTTGGAAAAATACACCTCGCCCTAAAAAAAAAAACAAGCTCAAGGCATTGATAAATAAGTAAAAAAAAAAGTTATGGTTCTTTAAAAGTGAGGAGGAAAAACCGAAAATGAAAAAAAAAAAAAAAATAGTTGGGTCCTCAAGGAGTTAAAAGTCTTAAAAGGCAAAAAATAAATAAAATTAATTCAGAGCATTAATATCAGCGATGGAATAACACAACACTGAAGAAAAAGCCGAGGAACATTTAAACAATCTTGGTTAACGTTACATAGTAATACGGAGATGTTTATTTAAAAGGCTTTTTTTTGTCTTCTAGAGAAATGATGTCGAAGGTTCTTCAATTACAAAATCAACATATTGCAAGAAAACTCCGTCAGCCTGTCTATACAAATCAGGAAATGAGTGCGAATGGGTCACTGAATGGCAGAACTAAACTTGCCCACCTCCTTAATTAAAATCAGCAGTTTTTGCCTTGATGCACAAAAGTCTTGACAGAAATGTAAATCGCACAAAGCTTCGCTATTACAGAATAATCTGCCGAGAGTTTTTGAAACTTTTGAATAAAAAATAATAGTTAAATCAATACTGAGAGTTTTTATGCTCCACTCAGTTTTTCTCACGCTTGTTTCAAGTCATTGGTAATATAATTACGGAATCACAGAAGAGCAGTGCACTATGCTCGGTTTTATAGGATGGAGTCTTGTATTAGTATTTAAAGGGATTTCCCCACTATAAAACTCCTGGGTGCCAAGATGCCAGGAGTTTGGGATGATGATGTTACGGCCTTTGATTGGCTGCAGTGGTCAGCTGACTTCTGCCAGAAGGAGCTGGAGCCAGAGCTGCCGGAGCCACTCAGCTATTTCCCGGGGGGCTGAAGAGAAGGGATTAGTACTAGAGATGAGCGAGCGTACTCGGCCACGCCCCTTTTTCGCCCGAGTACCGCGATTTTCGAGTACTTCCGTACTCGGGCGAAAAGATTCGGAGGGCGCCGTGGGTGAGTGGGGGGTTGCAGCGGGGAGTGGGGGGGAGAGGGAGAGAGAGAGGGCTCCCCCCTGTTCCCCGCTGCTACCCCGCGCCGCCACGCCTCCCCCCACCCTCCCCGGCACCCCCCGAATCTTTTCACCGGAGTACTGAAGTACTCGAAAATCGCGGTGCTCGATCGAGTAATTACTCGAAACGAGTACGTTCGCTCATCTCTAATTAGTACCCCTTTTGTTATTTTCTACTGTACCCAACTTTAGAAAAAAATGACAGTTGGAAAAAACCCCTTTAAGGGCACAAAGGTTTTTTTTGTTTTTCCCATTTCCAGTTTTCAAAAATCCACAATTTTTCCATTTTTTCATCTACATAACCGTAAGAGGGCTCATTCCTTGCGTGGTTAGCGGTAGTATTTTGGGATACAAATGTTGTTTTGTATAACTTTTATTATTTACTATGTGGTGTAAATGACATGATAACTTTTTTTAATGTGGATGGGAACAATTTTGTGCGAAAGCAAAATTATATATGTTTTCCACTATTGCACAACAGAAGCCTTTGTATTTTTTTGGGAAAATCATTTATTTTTGGCCTTGCTGCATTTGAAGACTCCTAATATTTTATACAGAAGGTCGCCTATATAAAGCGAGCGTGGAAGTGAAGAGCGCCAAACCTGTTAAAAGGACTAGATCATCAATTTATTTTTCTTTATTAATTAAAATCAGGTAGAAAAACAAATTACGTTTTTCTAATCAGTTTTAATTTTCTGATTGTAGAATTTTTTATTTTGTTGTCTATACAAGACTACGGGGGGCGGCCATCTTTCCTGAGCTACATTGAACAGCATCCAGAGTATTTAGAGATATGCATTGCAGCAGTCTAACGGGCCATCACACAATGGACAGGAGGGGGCATATTCAATTGGAGACTGTTCTGGACATGTTCTGTTACCTGCGCAGAGATCTCTGCGCAGGGAGGGGGAGGAGGTAATCACAGTTTATACTTCTAGTGAATGGGGGATCCTGCATTATCTACATACAGGTGTTACCTTTCACTGTAATTCTATCTATGATGTTAGTGAGATGACTGCGGCAAAGTTTCTCTGCAGATCCGGATGTGATAGTCTAGTATTAGGCTCAGTGGTCAGTGTGAAAAATGCAGGATTTTAGGATTTTTTTTTAAAATATAGATTCTGTCCGAAGATAAAAAAGAACATCACCCAAAATTCTTACAAAATATGTTTAACACAAAATTGTGTTTTATATAATAAGTCATTTTCTGATGATACCTTCCCTTTAAGAGGAACACATGAATCCTCCACCAAGGGTGGAAGGGGCCAAAACATTGTAGCTTGTTCTCCACGTTTCCCTACACATTGATGTTCCAGCTTCAGCATAGCTCAATTCACTCCAGATCGGCATGATTTCAGTGGTTCCAAGGTTTGGGCTCCCTCCATCTGAAAGATGCTACAGTGTTCTGAGATATGCCATAATGTAAAGTAATGGGAATGCCCCTTTAATTGAATATGGTTTACGGCTTTGACTCGTGCAATTTATGTGGTAGTAAGTGGATCTTGAAAGATAATTAACTGAACGCATAGTCATGGATTGTATGTGCACCATCATGTACGAATCCATTCTACGCTGTTGAACCTACATTTGTACCCCAAATCACAGGCCATTTATAAGCCTTGCACCCATTATCTCAAAAGGAACCCAAGCTGCTAGAACTGCCCCTATTGTGGTTGGGCTGGTGGGACAGTCCTGTTAAAAGATAAGATTGTGGGCAGATATTCTGCTCAGGCTCGGACTGACCCACCAAGAAGAAAGTGAATCCCAGGTGGGCCTACAGGCCACGATTAGGCCTTTTCTACTCCATGTGCCACCCTGGCATACACAACACAATGACGGTGGCTTCTGGATGCATTGTGTGGAGGGTACAACATTCAGCAGAAGAGGCTCAGAGAGTGAGGAGTAGTGAGTGCAATCTAGGGGTTGAATATTTTTTTTTGCTCCTCTGCTTGGAATCTAAATTAATTTAGAAGTCTATTCTGGGGTTTGATTCACTTAGGGGTCTGGTTTGGGGTTTGATTCACTTAGGGGTCTGGTCTGGGGTCTAATTAATTTGTGGTTCTGATCTGGGATCAAAATTGATTAACAGGTCTGGTCCGGGGTATAAACTAATTTTGCGGTCTGTTATGAATGTGGTCTGGGGTCTAATTTATTCTTAGGTCTGGTAGCGAATTAATTTAGGGATCTAGTCTGGGGTCTGAATTAATTTATAGATCAGGTGTGGGATCTGAATTAATTTTGGGGTCTAAATTACTGCTATGGGGCCCACAATATGTTTCCCTTAAGTCCCTGCTTTTATCTGTCTCCCTGTCCTTATGCAGGTATATAATATCATCAATATTGTATGGGCAGCGCTTTGGATTAATGGTATCAGCAGTATGAGACGATTGGGAATGGGCTAGAGAACAGCAAACTCCGCATTTAATTAGCTCTGCACTCAGATTTATATATTCCGTCTGTGACTGCCTGATCAGTATTGTATTCTCTTCTACTTGTGTGGAGCTGGTACACGACACTCCATGGTCAATGTATGGCAGTATTATTTATTTATATGGTTATTTAATATTATTTATTGTCTATTTTGATATATTACATTTACTGTTTATTACGGTCACTGTGTTGATGTTAACACAATAGAAATGTGCACATGTGCATGAGGCTGAAAGAGGAATGGGTAATGCTTGCATCTGATTTTTGGGAGGCCCCCGGAATCAGTTCCATTGGTGGCCTAACCATCCCCGTCCGACACAGATTTAGTTAAAGAATACTATAAACACTTTCTGTACTTCAGTCTTAGTATTCTGTATATCTGAATATATCAGACAAGCACTTTTTTCAATATAACATGCAGTATGACGAAGAGGCTAAAACTTCAATCTCCTAATAAAAAGTTTTCCTAAACTTTCAGCTCATTACAGAACGTTTGATACTAAAAACTAGTGATCTTGTCCCATATATAAAACAGAACAGGTCATAAAAGGTACAAGAAACATCTCAAAAAATGATGTTCCAAATTCTTCCCTTATAGAACTAATGGCAAAAATGATTCGCTTGGCTCCAAGACATTTACAGCATGTAGCAGAGCTGAGTTTGTCACATCCGCAGAGCTGCATTTTATATGCGCCGCTTACACAATATGCTATTCGCTGCTCTCCTCGGTGTCGCAGGTAATCTACTGCATAATTAACTATCACACGCAGAAGAAAGACAGTTCAATATTAACTCCGGCTCTGCTACATTGATATAGTGAATCAAAATGGGAAACCAGATAGGGAATTTGTAGATCGCAGTGTGCAAGAGGTGACTCCTTTAAATCTGTCTCTTACAGGTATCCTGTTTTCTCTCTCGCTCCTATTTTTCGATGTAATATTTAGAAGAAGCAGGCAGCCTCATGTACTCAGGCATTATAAAGGTTCCCCAGTGAGGACTGTATCATTTGGCTAGCTTTCTCAATGCAGTCCCTTCTGTAGGCTCTGCCAGATGCCAGGAGCTGAGCGCAGCTGCCAGAGGGCTAAGCACAAGGTTAGATCTAGCAGAGTGGGTGGGTTGCAAAGAAGCTCTCCCGAGACCCTAGGAGGGAAGCAACTAGAAACAGCCACTTAATATCTATTTAGAAACAGGGAGCATTTGTGAAAGCCGTCCCCATTACTGTTAAAAAGATGCAAATTTGGTGAAATAATCATATGTATGTCTGGAGGCGATTTCTCAAGTTCCCCTGTTCCTTTACAGTAGTGAAGGTATTAGTGTAAGACGCACAGCAAGGCCAGGCTCATGTTGCTCAGAGGAAGCTCCTAACCAAACTCTACCAAGTGCAACAAAAGAAACTTTATGCTGCAAAGGACTGACAGCTCATCCAGGCAGGACCGCACAGAGAATCCTTAAGGCTGGTTACAGGGTTGTGGGAAGAAACGGCAATGTAAAACGAGACGAACATTTGCAACAATGTCACAAATAAATAACAGCTTCCGTTATTTCTCTGGTTTTGATCTGATTTTTTTTTATTTTTTTTTTTAGACATTTTCTAAATAATGTTGTTTTAAGCAAAATACTGTAAGAAAAAAAATATTGAAGATGTTTTTACTTTCACAAAAATATTAAAGTGAAGGAAAATTAAAAATTGGATGCATAAGGGCAGATTTGGATTGCGGAATCCGGATCTATATTCCGCAGCAAATACCGCAGCACAGCGTGCGATGCAACAGTGATTCTTCATCCACTCGCGGATGAAAAATTATAGCATGCTCCATTTTCCTGCAGATTCCGCACGGACGGCTTGCATTGAAGTCAGTGGAAGCCGTCCGACCTGCGGCATGTCCGCAATTAACATTGCGGAGGGGCCGCGGATTCCGCTGGGAAAGCAGGAGTTTTTTAAAAAAAACAAACTATACTGTGCATGTCTGACAGCGAGCTGTGCGGACCATCCGCTGTACAGAAAGAAGAAAAAGAAAACAGGTACGGGCGGACTCCGCTGCTGCCAGGGCTGGATTCCGCTGCGGGATTCGCCGGTGTGCATGTGACCTAAAAGCGTTTGGTTAATTTTTTTTTTTTCAAAAACTTCTTAAAATAAAAAAATGGGTAGGAAAAAGTTTTTTTTGTATTTTTTATTTGTTCAAGAGGCTTTTCCAGGGCTATAATAATAATGACCCCCATTGAATAGCTGTTACCAGCAGCCTCTGTACAGTGAGATCTAGCACAGCTCCTAAGATTAGGAATGGGACTAAGCTTGAAGTATCATGCCAAACCAGTGCACAGTGTATGGAGCTGTGCTAGCTCTGGCACATGGGAGCTACAGCAAACAGCTAATGATGGGGTTGCAAGCCATCAGATACTCACAGATATTATAGACCCCGAAAACACCTTTAACACTTACATAGCTGTAATACAAAAATAACACTGTCACATAATTAGTACACTGTCGTACCAAAAGAATTTGTACACCTGAGCAAGAAACAAAAGTATTATTTATTTACATATGATAATATTTAGTAGGGCTCCTTTGGCCCTAATGATATCAAATACTCTCCATGGCATACTTTCTACTAATGTCAGATGTTTGCAGGATGAATAGAGGGAAATACCAATTGAAGTATATCAGACAAGTTTTCTCAAAGAGCATGCATTGGCCTGTCTACAGAGGTGCAAAGAGGGTCGTCATTGGACAGTTGAGCAATTGGAAGAACATTCAATGGAGTGATTAATAACGCTACTTCATCTTAAGGTACCTGGGTGTGGAGGAGCCTGGGGAAGGTCTTCTGCCTGAGTGTGTCGTTCCATCAGTTACGTACAGCAGAAGTTCTTTATGGTCTGTATTATGTGGCATAGTCTCGGTCTGTTGGTTGTAGTGACAAGAACCATAAACATGGAGGTTAACCCTGACATTCTAGACAATAATGTACTGCTGACAATGGGGTAATACTCTGGGAATGGTCGGCCATACTTTGTGCCATGTCACAAATCCAATGCTTTATTATGTTGATTTGAGGATCTGAATGTTCCACGACTGAAAAGGCTGTGTAGAGTCTTACCTGAACCCTCCTGAACATCTCTGGGGCAAACTGAAATGTTGGGTCAGGAAATATGAACAGTGTCCATGTTCTTTGAGAGAACTTGCAAGATGTTTGAAGGATGAATGGAGGGAATACCAGCTGAAGTATATCAAATGTTAGCAGAATATATGCCACGGAGAGTATCAGATGTCAATAGCGCCAAAACAAGCCCCACTAAGTATTAACATATGGAAGTAAATACTACTTTTGCTCACTTACTAGTTTTAGGATAGTGTATATATAGTGTCATCAGCTCGCCCCTGCTCAAACTCCTCATAGCCATAAACATTGGGCATGAGAAGACATGCTATCCATTGGACATTGTATATTGTTCCTGGTTCATCACATCTGCATTTACACCAGATGGGGCATCAGTAGCCAGGGAGGGGGAAATGTGATAAATGGTATACTGGTAAGGGGCTGTATTAGTGTAAACATTTATGGCATTTCACTATCTTCAATGTCCAGTCAGTGGGGGTCTCTAAAATAAAGTGACATCAAAACAAGGCCAAATATTAGGGATGAGCGAGTATACTCGCTAAGGCTAACTACTCGAGTGAGTAGTGCCTTAGCCGAGTATCCTCCCGCTCGTCTCTAAAGATTCGGGGGCCGGCGGGGGCGGGGGAGAGTGGGGAGGAACGGAGGGGAGATCTCTCTCTCCCTCTCCCCCCCCTGGAGTTGCTAGAGCCTGGGACAGATGAGTATTGAGTATAGCTTCTTTTATTATTTTTGGGCATGGGCAGCTTAAACAGACATTTATCTCAGAAAGTTTTTAACGCCTATCCATATAGCGCATACAGATGTCATAGATGACAATCTCCCATTCAGGACTTTCTAGAGCCACCCTGTAAGAAGCTCCCTCTTCTGCAGACCCAGTTTTCTATTCATTATAAAGTCCATTTCTTCAACCAGCTAGTATATAATAGTAAGTAATAATATATGTTCCCTGCTGTGGCAATTGCATCAGAAATATATGGCCAGGAACAACTAGTACTGGCAATAACAGGCGATCAGCTCAGTAAACGTGGACCTACGATGATCAAAAAGTGGTTGCCTTGGAGAGACAACCCCTTTAACTGGCAGTTTAGAAGAAAAATATACATATGCAGAAGAGAACTCTGATGGCCAAGCTCTCATCTGCATAGTGTGAGAAACATGTGTCAGACGTCACCCGACATGGGACCTATGCAGGGAAATCTCAATGTCAGACAAGGTTCAGCACTCGATTGGAAAGGGTTAAGAAAGAGCTGAAGGAATAGAATTGCTAGTTAGCATTTGTTTATACACTTTCGGGGTATGAGTCTTGGCAGTTTGTCCAAAAAAACTTTCACATGGTAGAGTTTATTTATGAAACAAGCTTGTATTTATAATTAAAGGTGTTGTCCGGGATTAGGAAAACATGGCTGCCTTCTTTGAAAAACAGCATTGCACCTGTCCACAGGTGATGTGTAGCACTGCAGGTCAGTCCCATTCACTTCAATAGAGCTGAGCTGCAATACCATACACAACACATGGACAGGTCCGATGCTGTTTCTGGAAGAAAGAAATTTTCCATATCCTGGAAACCCCTTTAAATGACACCTACAATTCCAATTTTTTATTTTTACTTTCTTAATTTTCTAGCTGTTTGTCTGGAAAATTCTCTTTTTTTGGGGGGACAATTCTCTTTTACCTTAGCTTTCAAACTTTCTTCTATGTATATTTTTAGATAATAGAGGGAGGTTCCCAAATTAGGACCAGACAGGACAGCCCCTGCAAAAAGTGAACTGTGAGGGTCCATCAATTTCAATAGGATATGAGATTGCACTTATTTCCCGGTTTCCGAACAATAACATCTGAGTTGGACTCGTCAGTCATTTAGTACAAGGACTATTTTCTGCCAATATGGCTACCAGAGGAGCGGAAAAAATACCATCTTATTGTTTTGCCTACTGAGGCCACGGTCAGACGACCGTTTTTTTGCCGCGATTTGCGGATCGCATGACGGATGCGCATCCGCAAATCGCATGACCGGGGCCGATGATTCGCCGAAAAATCTGCAGCTATCAGCGTTTTCGGTGAAACGGGCCCAATCAAAGGAGCGCTGTCCGCCCATTGAAATTCAATGGAGCCGGCAATACGGCCGGCTCCATTGAAAGCAATGGGCTGCCGGCGAGCGCTGAATGAATTTTCAGGAAGGGCTTAAACATATAAGCCCTTCCATGAAAACCATCCAAAAATGTGTAAAAAAAAAAAATATATATACTCACCTTGTCCCTGCAGCCGGAGTTCAGCTGCGGCCGGCCGGCAGTTCTCCTGAACTGCTCTGTGTAGTATTTAAAATCAGCGCCTGCTGAAAGGGCTGCCTCTGATTGGTCACAGCCCTCACCAATCAGAGGCAGCTCTCACTCACCCATTCATGAATTCATGAATGGGTGAGTGAGTGCTGCCTCTGATTGGCTGAGCGCAGGGACCAATCAGGGGCAGCTCTCAGCTGTCATTCAATAGCTGAGAGCTGCCCCTGATTGGTCCCCATTGAGCGCATATATAGAACACAAGGAATCGCAGAACGCAGATAGGCACGATCTGCGATTCGTCGTGTCCTATAATTTATCGCATATCCGCATAAAAAGCGGACATGTGACCGATCCCATTGCGAAGCATTGGGTCTATATATGCGCAGATCGCATGCGCAAATCGCGGCAAAAAACGGTCGTCTGACCGAGGCCTCAGTGAGAAGAAGAGGGTTCAAAGTTAACTTCCACCTGATCTCTGCAGGGAATCATTACAGCTAGTTTACCATTTGAGAAATGCATTGAACACAGAAAGATCTAGATGGTCATCCATTGCATTCAGTGGTTTTGGAGGTGCCTTAGGTAATAAATTGTCTCCTTGTGGAGAGTAATCAAGTTGACTTAGGGAGTCTTTTATAGGCCATGTAATGCATTCTGGGGAAAAGGTATGCAAAGAATAGATGGAAAAGTACCTCCATTGAGAAGTGGCTTCCCTATAAGCTAATGTCTAACCTATAAACAGGCCTTGCAACATGATTAAGGATATAAGCCAAACCAGAGTACTCCTTAGAACGAACATACACCCTTCTGCAGACACGCTGTTTCAGGGTGTTGCCTCTCATCAGCGCAGAGACGGGTACTTGTTGGTTGGGCGAGAGGCCTTTGACGTGGGTCTGGTGGAATAAAATTTCTCTTTGAGGTGAGCCCCAAGTTGGTCCTTCAGAGAAGACAACCATCTAGAATAGTCCACTTAGGACTTTACTTAGAGCTTGGTTTCTCTACATTGAATATATTAAGTGAAATATCAGAAAAAGTTGTCATCTCTGATGCTTAGAGATAAGCGAGCATGCTCGGTAAGGTCAGTTACTCGAGCGAGCCTCGCTTATCTTGAGTAACTGGCTTTTCATCCGAGCGTGCTTGGGGGGGGGGGTGGCAGGGGTGAGTGGCGGGTGGCGGAGGGTAGCGCGGGGAGAGAGAGATCTCTCACTCTCCCCACCACCACCACCGCCCCCCGCTGCCCCCCTGAGCACGCTTGAACCAGAAGGCAGTTACTTAAGATGAGCGAGGCTCGCTGGAGTAACTGACCTTACCGAGCGCGCTCGCTCATCTCTAATGATAATTGAACTTTTGAACAGTACGGTTTGTCCACTTCGTCAAACTTTTGCAAGAAGTTCCGTTCAGTCCGAATTAGTTCAATCTAAACTGGAAGTTTGCCAAAACCTCTAAAACTGGTGTATAACACTGTCTAACTGTCTAAAAATCGTAAAAGCCCGGTATAACACTCTGAGAGACAGTGTTATACACCAGTGTTCAAGACTAGTGTTGCGCAAACCAGACCAGTAAAAACCTGTTTCAGGTAAAACTTTGCTGAAACCTCAGTTCAGGTTTGTGCCAAACATAACTTTTAGCAAAGTCGGACCTTAAACAGAGTTCTACTGGTTTGGTCCTCTTAACGCTATCTGAGAGTTTTTTGTAAACTGTTTTGAGAAACCCCAGTAGCAAATTTACACATGAAATATGATAGACATAAGTTTTCAGGCATGACCCATGTTATGCTCATATGGCATATTCTACATATAGTGTATATTTGTACTTTGTATCCCATCTAGTTTTATAACAAAAAGTGCTACAAAAACACATACAGTCAAAATAATTAATAACCATCACGTCCTATAAAGTAAGGACCAGCCTCGGTATGCCACAAGCATACCTCCATGCATGACTTAATAGAAGGTGATAATCCAGTTCATGGATCCAAATGTTTCATTTTACTTTCCGGTTTTATTTGGCTATAATTTTGGAACATATTAACAATCAACTTAAGTAGAGCTTTAGATTTGAAACACTGTATCATTGTTTTCAGTAGGGGCAATAGTAAATGGCTTGTAATGTAGCACTGCAGCAGAAGGTAAAAATACGTATACAAAACCAGATTAGCTTGTATATGAGAAACTAAAGCATTTTATTTTAAGCACAAGCTCAGCATGGATTAACCATTTAATGACTGACAGTACAAAATGATGTAAGGGAATATTTTGTACATTATCGACATTATGAAGAAACTATCATAAGGTCAGTAAGAGTCAAGAGTGGTCTGAGGGCACTAATTATATGTGTCCTTTAAAGAGAACCTATCAGTAGGGATGAAGCGGTCGAACCCTGTTTCAGGGTCATACTTTTCTAAAAGTTTAGTTTGGAGCGAACTCAAACTTCCTTCCTGCCTTTCTGGTCCTTTCTTTCTTATCTCCTTCCATTCTGGTCCTTTCCTTTTCTCCTTCCTTTCTGGTCCTTTCCTTCTTTCTTTCTTTCTTTCTTTTCTCCTTCCTTTCTTTTCTTCTTCCTTGCTTTCTTTCTTTCCTCCTTCCTTCCTTCCTTTTTTCTTTTCTCCTTCCTTTCTTTCATTCTTTCTTTCTTTCTTTTCTCCTTCCTTTCTTTCTTTCTTTTCTCCTTCCTTTCTTTCTTTCTTTTCTCCTTCCTTTCTTTCTTTTCTCCTTCCTTTCTTTCTTTCTTTCTTTTCTCCTTCCTTTCTTTCTTTCTTTCTTTTCTCCTTCCTTTCTTTCTTTCTTTCTTTCTTTCTTTTCTCCTTCCTTTCTTTCTTTCTTTTCTCCTTCCTTTCTTTCTTTCTTTTCTCCTTCCTTTCTTTCTTTTCTCCTTCCTTTCTTTCTTTCTTTTCTCCTTCCTTTATTTCTTTCTTTTCTCCTTCCTTTCTTTCTTTCTTTCTTTTCTCCTTCCTTTCTTTCTTTCTTTTCTCCTTCCTTTCTTTCTTTCTTTTCCTCTTCCTTTCTTTCCTCCTTCCTTCCTTTCTTTTCTCCTTTTTTTCTTTTCTCCTTCCTTTCTTTCTTTTCTTCTTCCTTTCTTTCTTTTTCTTTCTTTTCTCCTTCCTTCCTTTCTTTCCTCCTTCCCTCCTTCCTTCCTTCCTTCCTTCCTTCCTTTTCTTCTTCCTTCCTTTCTTTTCTCCTTCCTTCCTTTCTTTTCTCCTTCCTTCCTTTCTTTTCTCCTTCCTTCCTTTCTTTCTTTTCTCCTTCCTTCCTTTCTTTCTTTTCTCCTTCCTTCCTTTCTTTTCTCCTTCCTTCCTTCCTTCCTTCCTTCCTTCTCTCCTTCCTTCCTTCCTTTTCTCCTTCCTTCCTTTTCTCCTTCCTTCCTTTTCTCCTTCCTTTCTTTCTTTTCTTCTCCCTTTCTCTCTCTCATCACTACCTATCAGCTCTCATCACAAGTTTATTTTAATAAAGATTCATATTTCTCATAAAGTAACAATTCTGGAGCATCTTGTTTTAGAACAGTACTGTTCCTCTGTTATTCTTCTTAGAAATGTATGAATAAATTGACAACTGGGTGTAACCTTTTGCCTTGTCAAAGGATGTGTCTCTACAAACTCTCATACTGATCACTGATTCGATGGTGCCAGAGTCTACACTGACATGCCCCCAAATGGTAACACCCAGGAGGATGAAGAGAGGAACTGCACAATATAGAGTTCTAAGAAAAGATGCTCCAAAATTATTATTTCATGGGGAATACAAGTATTTACTAATCCATACATGTCAGGAGAAGTGACAGGTCTTCTTTAAAATCACAGAAAAAGACCATTCTTACTGATACAAGAACATCATGTTTGAGATGTAAGTTGTAGAAACGTTCCCAACATCCATAGGGTTGCATTAGCCCAGTGGAGGCCCAAAGAGCATCCTTTCAGGCATTATTTAATGTTATGTGTCAATATACCATATAAACAAGGCTAGAATAGTGTAGTACATTATGCTATATCCTTCAACTGTATTAAGTAACAAAATATATGATGAACATATATGTTTTATGCACAATGGGCTCCTATGGATGATGGATGCCAGTAGTATCCATTTAACCTATGTCCAGATATATTGTATATATTAAACAGAGGCCAGAAAATATGATGTGGACAGAGCTTTAAAGGGTTGTCAGGTTAAGGTTAACTTTTTAAATATAGAGGCAAATGGGTTCGAGCAACAAAATAAATGGCACTCATCGGGCCTCAGCCCTGTGTATCCAGTGCTGCAGCCCTACGAGTCACCTGGTCCCAGTTGAAAGAGGAAGTCAGGTGATTGCCACCTGCCAATCAGAGGCTGCATCATCACAGCTCAGAACTCCTGGCATCATAGCAGCCAGGATGTGAGCGGTCATGCTAAGAGAAGGGGCGGCGATTCTGCAGCCTCCGATTGGCAGGCGACAGTCATCTGACTTCAACTATCAACAGAAAGTGAGTAAATTACTGCAATGCTGGATAACTAGAGCTGACGATAGGTAAGTAGCTTTTATTTTGTTGTTTTAACCTATTTGGCTCTAATTTAAAAAAGTAAATTTTAACTGTTCAACCCCTTTAAACACAAGATGTGATTCTCTGTGTAACAGTGATTCAATTTTCTGTAATTTGTTTGTAGAGTTGTCATAGTGCAAAACCACATGGGTAAATGGCAAACTCAGCGCTGCTGAATATGTATGTACAGGTATGGATGATCCTGATATCACAACGTCTATCATTGGTCAAGTAACGCTTTTGTGTGCAGAAACTAGATAGATGGATAGATAGATATGAGATAGATAGATATGAGATAGATAGATATGAGATAGATAGATATATGATAGATACATAGATATGACATAGATAGATAGATAGATATATATGAGATAGATATGAGATAGCTAGATAGCTAGATATGAGATAGATAGATAGCTAGATATGAGATAGATAGATAGATATGACATAGATAGATACATAGATACATAAATAGATAGATATGAGATAGATAGATAGATAGATAGATATGAGATAGATAGATAGATAGATATGAGATAGATAGATAGATAGATAGATAGATAGATATGAGATAGATAGATATATATGAGATAGATATGAGATAGATAGATAGATAGATATGAGATAGATAGATAGATAGATAGATATGAGATAGATATGAGATAGATAGATAGATATGAGATAGATAGATATGAGATAGATAGATATGAGATAGATATGACATAGATAGATATGACATAGATAGATACATAGATAGATACATAGATAGATACATAGATAGATAGATAGATAGATATTTTTGTATTGTAATAGCAACTTAACCCTTATTAGTACATTACAAGCCCAGGCACTGAAATAGTCAAGCTGTCATAGGGATGACAGGGAAATGGCGGCTGATGTGAGCACGTTGTCACATTACAATGTAGCTCTAGGCTGCGGAAAAAATGATGTGTAGTTTCAAAAGAGATTGCGCTCTTAAAACACAACAGCTCTCAGAAGCAAAACGGGGAAAAAGGAAATTCCCTACATATCCAGCGTAAGGGTGTGCAGTCCCAGCTAGGCTCGGCTGTCAACTCAAAGTGTCTCACTTGCTATAGCAGAAAGCAGCTTTGAAATGCAACATCACGGTAAAATCATCGTAAGTGCCTGGAGAGTGATTTAACACACTGTGCAAATGCTACGACAAAGCACATCCCACTGCAAAACAGGGATGAAATTACCAGTAGAGGTAGATCAGGTTCCTTCTACTATGGAAAATACTTTTCAGTTACACTTTACAAGGCTGATAAATGTACAGATGTAGCAGAGGTGAATATGTCATGAGCAATATTGTTAGTGCAGGGCATGAACGTAATGCAAAACCACAGATAACGAACACGTTGGAGGGAATTTATCATCAGGGGAATTTTTTTATGTCACTTTTCCGCTTTTTTATGCTTCTCCAACAACAAATTTATCAAGTGTTGCTAAATTGGTTGGAACTTTAAATATGTCTAGAGATGCGGGGTTACTTCGTACACTACGGAGTGAGATTGCGGCAAATTTAGCAACTTTTTAAAAGTTGAAATTCTAAAATCTGTCTAAAAAAAATCTAACTTCACTCAACCCACCCCACTTTTCTAGACACCTTCGAAAAGTGAAGCGAGAAGCTCTTTTTGGCGCAAATCATTTTGCTTGAATTGATCTGTGCTAAAATAATAAAATAATAATAAAATAATATTAATATAAAATATAAAACAATCATAAAATAATATTAATATAAAATATAAAACAATCATATAAAATAATATTGAAATAAAATATTAAATATTATTAATTATATTACTAACAAGGAATTTGGAATATATAGTATATTATTGACACAAAAACTAAGAAAAAACGCTATTTTTTTCAAGGCTGTATATTTTTTTCCAATTTGTATAAAAAAAACACATTTTATATAAAAAAAAACTCTAAAAAAATTGTAGTTTTGAGCTTGCATTTCTCATAATATCATAAGAGACACATTATATGAATTTTCTAATAATTAGCCCGTTATAAAAAGATACAAAAATGATTTAATAAGACAATAAAGCGACCCGATAGTTCAGGAATAACCCCGACTCAGCAGATCTAAAAAAAAAAAATTGCAAGAATTTATAAAGTAAATTACGTTGTATCTATAAAAAATGTAAATTCTAACAGTCCTGATTTATTCGTTTTCTTTAATACTTCATTTGAAACTACCTAATTGTGTTTTTAAGCTTCGAATCCTGTAATTTTGCAAGACAAGGCAATCCGGTGAGAAAACATATGGTATGGGATTTTTAAATCACATAGCTGAAGTGCATCATAGACTTATCCACCGCTTCTGTGTCACAAAAAATACACGGTAGAATATATCCAGTCACCCATTAAAGGAAGCAAAGTATTAAAGAGGAAGAAGTTCAAAAATGCAATAATGTATCGGGAATTATTGAGAAGTGGAATCAACCAGGTTCAAGACACAGAGAAGAGAGCTCTGCTGACATTCGCAGAAGAAGGACACGTCGCAATTAAATGTCTCTTGTTCACTAGTTATTTTTTTGTTTCGGGAAAACAGAGACAGATATAGCTGGCTTTGTCACTTAGCCGTTTCTTTCGTATAGAATGAGAGTGGTAACTAGATAATGTACTGTAATCTATCTACCCATCTATACTCTATCTATCTAGCCTCATTTCTTCTATCTATTTATCTATCTATCTCCTATTATCTATGTGTCTATCTATCCATTTCATTTATTTTATCTAATTTGTTTTATCTATTTATCTATCTATCCTTCTTCATCTATCCATCTATCTAATTTCTTTTATACTAATTCTGTCTATCTACATATCTATCTTATATCTATATATCTATCCTTCTTCATCTAACTATCTACCCATCTTCATCTATCGATTTATCTATCTATCCTTCTTCATCTTTCTATCTGTCTATCTATCTAATTTATGTTATCCTAATTCTACCTATCTATATATCCTTCTTCATCATCAATCTATCTATGTATCCATTAGAGATGAGCGAACGTACTCGTCCGAGCTTGATACTCGTTCGAGTATTAGCGTGTTCGAGATGCTCGTTACTAGAGGCGAGTACCACGCGATGTTCGAGTTACTTTCACTTTCATCTCTGAGACGTTAGCACGCTTTTCTGGCCAATAGAAAGACAGGGAAGGCATTACAACTTCCCCCTGTGACGTTCAAGCCCTATACCACCCCCCCTGCAGTGAGTGGCTGGGAGATCAGGTGTCACCCGAGTATATAAATCTGCCCCTCCCGCGGCTCGCCACAGATGCGTTCTGACAGAGATCAGGGAAAGTGCTGTCTTGCTGGAGTTGCTATAGGGAGAGTGTTAGGAGTTATTGTAGGCTTCAAGAACCCCAACGGTCCTTCTTAGGGCCACATCTAACCGTGTGCAGTAGTGTGGAGGCTGCTTTTTGCAGTGTTGCACTTTTTTTTTTTTTGTACATCGGCCGTGCAGAGCATTGTGTCCTGCAGTAATTTTACATTGTCCAGGGCCAGTAGTGGTGAGGCAGGGACAGAAGACATATTTAGTGTATATAGGCAGTGGGCCTTTCCAAAAACATTTGGGAAAAAAAATCTATTTGGGCTGCCTGTGACCGTCCTCAGTGTACTGGGTCTCTGCTGGGGGTAGTTGTCCTAATTCATACGCAGCCAGCTAAGTGTTACAGCAGGCTTGCGCAAAATTCTTTCCTGGCTCTGCTGTGCGTTCCGTAAGCGAAGTCAGCCTCCAACCACAGGCCAATAAGCGGCACATTTAATTACAGCGTTCTGTTTCTGCACTACTGGTAATACAGCATGCTGAGGGGTAGGGGTAGGCCTAGAGGACGTGGACGCGGGTGAGGACGCGGAGGCCCAAGTCAGGGTGTGGGCACAGGCCGAGCCAGTGTGGTGGCCAGGGGTAGAGGCAGGGCCAGACCAAATAATCCACCAACTGTTTCCCAAAGCGCCCCCTCGCGCCATGCCACCCTGCAGAGGCTAAGGTGCTCTAAGGTGTGGCAGTTTTTCACAGAGACGCCTGACGACCGACGAACAGTGGTGTGCAACCTTTGTCGCGCCAAGATCAGCTGGGGAGCCACCACCACCAGCATGCGCAGGCATATGATGGCCAAGCACCCCACAAGGTGGGACGAAGGCCGTTCACCGCCTCCGTTTTGCACCACTGCCTCTCCCCCTGTGCCCCAACCTGCCACTGAGATCCAACCCCCCTCTGAGGACACAGGCACGAGTGCCTACCGGCTTGCACCCACACCCTCACCTCCGCTGTCCTCGGCCCCATCCAGCAATGTCTCTCAGCGCAGCGTCCAGACGTCGCTAGCGCAACTGTTTGAGCGCAAGCGCAAGTACGCCGCCATGCACCCGCACGCTCAAGCGTTAAACGTGCACATAGCCAAATTGATCAGCCTGGAGATGCTGCCGTATAGGCTTGTGGAAATGGAGGCTTTCAAAAGCATGATGGCGGCGGCGGCCCCGCGCTACTCGGTTCCCAGTCACCACTACTTCTCCCGATGTGCCGTCACAGCCCTGCACGACCACGTCTCCCGCAACATTGTACGTGCCCTCACCAACGCGGTTACTGCCAAGGTCTACTTAACAACGGACACGTGGACAAGCACAGGCGGGCAGGGCCACTATATCTCCCTGATGGCACATTGGGTGAATTTAGTGGAGGCTGGGACAGAGTCAGAGCCTGGGACCGCTCACGTCCTACCCACCCCCAGAATTGCAGGCCCCAGCTCGGTGCTGGTATCTGCGGCGGTGTATGCTTCCTCCACTAAACCACCCTCCTCCTCCTCCTCCGCAACCTCTGTCTCGCAATCAAGATGTGTCAGCAGCACGTCGCCAGCAGTCGGTGTCGCGCGGCGTGGCAGCACAGCGGTGGGAAAGCGTCAGCAGGCCGTGCTGAAACTACTCAGCTTAGGAGAGAAGAGGCACACGGCCCACATACTGCTGCAGGGTCTGACAGAGCAGACCGACCGCTGGCTTTCGCCGCTGAGCCTCCAACCGGGCATAGTCGTGTGTGACAACGGCCGTAACCTGGTGGCGGCTCTGCAGCTCGGCAGCCTCACGCACGTGCCATGCCTGGCCCATGTCTTTAATTTGGTGGTTCAGCGCTTTCTGAAAAGCTACCCACACTTGTCATACCTGCTCGGAAAGGTGCGCCGGGTCAGTGCACATTTCCGCAAGTCCAAGACGGACGCTGCCACCCTGCGGACCCTGCAACATCGGTTTAATCTGCCAGTGCACCGACTGCTGTGCGATGTGCCCACACGGTGGAACTCTACGCTCCACATGTTGGCCAGGCTCTATGAGCAGCGTAGAGCTATAGTGGAATACCAACTCCAACATGGGCAGCGTAGTGGGAGTCAGCCTCCTCAATTCTTTACAGAAGAGTGGGCCTGGTTGGCAGCCATCTGCCAGGTCCTTGGAAACTTTGAGGAGTCTACCGAGATGGTGAGTGGGGATGCTGCAATCATTAGCGTCACCATTCCTCTGCTATGCCTCTTGAGAAGTTCCCTGCAAAGCATAAAGGCAGAAGCTTTGCACTCGGAAACGGAGGCGGGGGAAGACAGTATGTCGCTGGATAGTCAGAGCACCCTCATGTCTATACCTCAGCGCGTTGAGGAGGAGGGGGAGGAGCATGAGGAGGAGGGGGAAGAGACAGCTTGGCCCACTGCAGAGGGTACCCATGCTGCTTGCCTGTCATCCTTTCAGCGTGTATGGCCTGAGGAGGAGGAGGAGGATCCTGAAAGTGATCTTCCTAGTGAGGACAGCCATGTGTTGCGTACAGGTACCCTGGCACACATGGCTGACTTCATGTTAGGATGCCTTTCTCGAGACCCTCGCGTTACACGCATTCTGGCCACTACGGATTACTGGGTGTACACACTGCTCGACCCACGGTATAAGGAGAACCTTTCCACTCTCATACCCGAAGAGGAAAGGGGTTCGAGAGTGATGCTATACCACAGGACCCTGGCGGACAAACTGATGGTAAAATTCCCATCCGACAGCGCTAGTGGCAGAAGGTGCAGTTCCGAGGGCCAGGTAGCAGGGGAGGCGCAGAGATCAGGCAGCATGTACAGCGCAGGCAGGGGAACATTCTCCAAGGCCTTTGCCAGCTTTATGGCTCCCCAGCAAGACTGTGTCACCGCTCCCCAGTCAAGGCTGAGTTGGCGGGAGCACTGTAAAAGGATGGTGAGGGAGTATGTAGCCGATCGCACGACCGTCCTCGGTGACGCCTCTGCCCCCTACAACTACTGGGTGTCGAAGCTGGACACGTGGTCTGAACTCGCGCTGTATGCCCTGGGGGTGCTTGCTTGTCCTGCGGCTAGCGTCTTGTCAGAGAGGGTGTGTAGTGTGGCTGGGGGAATCACGGATAAGCGTACCCGCCTGTCAACCGACAGTGCTGACAGGCTTACACTCATCAAGATGAACAAAGCCTGGATTTCCCCGACTTCTCTTCTCCACCAGCGGACAGCAGCGATACCTAAGCAATACGTAGGCTGCACCCGCGGATGGAAGCATCGTTCTCTATCACCATCAAAAACGGGGACCTTTTTGCTTCATCAATCTGTGTATTCTATTCATCCTCCTCCTCCTGCTCCTCCTCCTGAAACCTGACGTAATCACGCCGAACGGGCAATTTTTCTTAGGCCCACAAGGCTCAGTCATATAATTTTTGTAAACAATTTTTATATGTTTCAATGCTCATTAAAGCGTTGAAACTTGCACCTGAACCAATTTTTATTTTAACTGGGCTACCTCCAGGCCTAGTTACCAATTAAGCCACATTAACCAAAGCGATTAATGGGTTTCACCTGCCCTCTTGGTTGGGCATGGGCAATTTTTCTGAGGTACATTAGTACTGTTGGTACACCAATTTTTTTGGGCCCTCGCCTACAGTGTAATCCAATTAATTTTTTGCTCACCTGCATTAAAGCTGACGTTACATCAGCTGTGCTGGGCACTGCAATGGGATATATTTATGTACAGCCAGTGGCTTCCTGGGACCCACCCATGCTGTCGGTCCACATGGACTTCCCATTAGGGAGATGTACGTGCCTGTGTATACTTATAAAAAACTCGAGCCTGACTGGGGCATGCAGTTTGGGCCGAAGCCCACCTGCATTTAATCTGACGTTAGCTCTGCTGTTCAGGGCACTGCAATGGGATACATTTATGTACAGCGGGTGGGTTCCAGGGAGCCACCCATGCTGTGGGTGCACACGGAATTCCCATTGCGGAGTTGTACCTGCCTGTGACTATTTATAAAAAAACGCAGTCTGACTGGGGCATGCAGACACCTTGACAGAATGAATAGTGTGTGGCACATAGGTTCCCCATTGCTATGTCCACGTGTGCAGCTCCTGATGGCGGTGGCACAGGATTCTATTTCTCATTGCTTCTGTACAGCATTGTGGGCTATCGCCCCGCCCCTTTTAAAGAGGGTCGCTGCCTAGCCGTGCCAACCCTCTGCAGTGTGTGCCTGAGGTTCCTCCTCATGGCAGACGCACTTCTAAATAGACATGAGGGTGGTGTGGCATGAGGGCAGCTGAAGGCTGCGCAGGGACACTTTGGTGTGCGTTTTTGGGGGAGGGGGGGCGGTTGGGCAGCATGTAACCCAGGAGAAGTGGCAGTGGAGTGTCATGCAGGCAGTGATTGTGCTTTGTTGGAGGTAGTGTGGTGCTTAGCAAAGGTATGCCATGCTAATGAGGGCTTTTCAGAAGTAAAAGTTGTTGGGAGGGGGGGGCCCACTCTTGCCGCTATTGTGGCTTAATAGTGGGACCTGTGAACTTGAGATGCAGCCCAACATGTAGCCCCTCGCCTGCCCTATCCGTTGCTGTGTCGTTCCCATCACTTTCTTGAATTGCCCAGATTTTCACACAAGGAAACCTTAGCGAGCATCGGCGAAATACAAAAATGCTCGGGTCGCCCATTGACTTCAATGGGGTTCGTTACTCGAAACGAACCCTCGAGCATCGCGAAAAGTTCGTCCCGAGTAACGAGCACCCGAGCATTTTGGTGCTAGCTCATCTCTATTCCTAATATATCTATCTATTTCATATCTATCCATTTATCTATTTCTCCTTCTTCATCTAACTATCTCATTTATTGTATCCTATCCTATCTACCTATCTTTTAACCTAATTCTATCTATCTCATATCTATCCCTCTATCTATCCATCTATTCCTCTATTTCTCTATCTATCCCTCTATCTCTCTATCCCTCTATCTCTCTATCTATCCCACTAGCTATCCCACTATCTATCCCACTATCTATCCATCTTTCTCATATCTATCTATCTATCTATCTATCCTCCATCTATCTATCCTTCTTCATCTATCTATCTATTTCATTTGTTCTATCTATCACTTTATCTATCTACCTATTTATTTAGCTCCTATTATCTATCTTTGTATTTATCTCTATCTTTCTGTCTCATATCTATCAATCTATCCTTCTTCATCTATCTAATTCATTTTATCTATCCCTCTATCTAACTATCTATTTATCACATATCCCTCTATCTATTTATCTATCGTTCTTCATTTATCTATCTATCCTACTTCATCTATCTATCATTCTTTATCTATCTTTTTTTCATCTGCCTTCCTATCGTATTTTATCTTATCTATCTATATCTCCATTTATTTATCCATCCATCCTTCATCTATCTATCCTTCCTATTCTAACTATCTACCCGTCTTCATCTATATATTTATCTATCTATCTAATTTATTTTGTTCTAATTCTACCCATCTATATATATCCTTCATTAGAGATGACGAGCGAACGTGCTCGTTTAGAGCATCACTTTTTTACGAGAAACTGCCTAATTAGGCGAAAAGTTTTGGGGGGCGCCAGGGGTGAGCGGGTAGATACATAGATAGATGATATCAGGTAATTAGAAAGAGAATAAATGGAAAATATAGATGAAGAAGAATAGATAGATGAAGGACAGATAGATAAATAGATTGATAGATTTGAGATGAATAGATAGATACATAGATAGATGATTTGAGATGAATAGATAGATAGATAGATAGATAGATAGATAGATGGATGGATAGATAGATATGAACTTTATAGATAGATAAAGGATAGATACATATATAGATAGATAGGTGAAGGAGGATAGATTGATAGATATGAGATAGAAAGATGGATAGATGAAGAAGTATAGATGGAAAAATAGATACATAGATAATATAAGATAAAATAAATAAGATAGAAAGGCAGATGTAGATGGACAGTTAGATAGATAAAGAAGCGTAGATGTATAGATAGATGAAAAAGTATGGATAAATAGATAGATGAGAAATGATAGATAGATAGATAGATAGATAGATAGATAGATAGATAGATAGATAGATAGATATGTGACAAATAGTTAGATTGATGGATAGATAAAATTAATTAGATAGATCGATAGATATGAGACAGATAGATGATATGAGGTAAATGTGTTTATTTTTGATAGATAATATGTGGATAGATAAACAGAGAGAGATAGATAGATAGATAGATAGATAGATAGATAGATAGATAGATGAAGAAGGTGAAATGGTGTTTCAATTTTGTAGTCAAAATGCCCCAACAGAGTATTAAACGCCATTTTCCATTAGTCCCCCTCTCTGATACGGATTTGATTATAAGCTCCCCGAAGGTCTAGTTTGGAGAACCAACGGGCCCCTACAACCTGGTTGAGGAGGTCAGGAATCAGGGGTAAAGAGTACTGGTTTTTGATAGTTATCCTATTCAAGGCTCTATAATCAACACAGGGCCGGAGGCCACCAGCCTTCTTCTCCACGAAAAATAACCCTGCCCCTGCGGGTGATTCAGAAGGACATATATGTCCCTTGGCAAGACTCTCAGTAATATACTCCTTCATTGCCTCATGTTCAGGGACAGTTACATTATATATTCCCCCTTAGGGATCTTGCTCCCGGGAATAAGATCAATCTTGCAATCCCATTCCCAGTGCAGAGTTAATGTCTCAGAAAGTTGTTTGGAAAACATGTCAGAAAAGTCCTCAATATATGGGGGTAACCCCTTTACATTACACTCTGTGGAATGCACTTGGACGGAGACCAAATGCTCACTACAACCTTGCCCCCACTGTACTAGTTCAGAGGTGGACTAATCAAACTGGGGGTTGTGCTGCCTGAGCCAGGGTAACCCAAGGACTAAATCAACGGAAAGGCTCTCCATCACCAGGAATAAACACACCTCTGAATATAGCTCCCCTACGGAAAAACTAGTTCAGGAGTCCTCTTACTGATTAACCCCACTGACAGCAGAGTGGAATTGATACCCGAGACCCGGATGGGAGGATTCACTGGTAAAAGACATGCAGACATAGATTTAACAAACTCAAAAGTAACAATGTTTCTGGCAGCCCCCGAATCAATGAAGGGCCAACCATTGAGGATATGAGCATTATACGAAATAGACAATGGCACTAACAATTTAGAACATTCCGGAAGTACCTGAGCTCTTAGGCGATCCCTCCAGACATCTCCTAGGAGCGGAAGTTTTCTGACGGCTGTTTCTTGGAGTAGCTGGCAACCCAATGACCTGGACCTCCACAGTAAAGGCATAATTGGTTCCTAAGCCTGAATTCCTTGCGATCTTTTGGGGACAAGGAGCCCACTTCCATTGTCTTGACTCCGTTGGTAGCTGAGGTTAAGGGCGGATTCTCGGACCGGGTCACGGGCGGTTCGGTCTGAGTCCTGCGTCAGACCCTAAGACGTCAGTCGGCCTTTAATGTGATAGTCATAGCCTGTTGTAACGACTCGGGTTCTGGGTGCGACAACAACAGATCTTTAACAGACAATCCAGTCAGAAACAAATCTTTCAGAGAGAGGTCATTCCATCTAGACTCCACATAAAACTGCCGAAACTGAGAGCAGAACTCTTCTGCAGGACCTCATCCCTGCCAAAGACTCAGTAACTTACTCACGGCGTATCCTGCCCTATCCGGTTCATCATAAATCTGCCCAAGGGCAGTAAAAAAGGCATCAACCAATTGGCAGGGCTGTGAATCAGAGCAGTGAGAATGCCCAGTTTTAAGGGTCGCCTCTCAAGTGTAAAATTACAGTGCCTACTCTCTGGTATTCCGGACCCGACAAGTGGGGGCTTAATTCAAAATATAACCTGCACACTTCCTGGAAACCGAAGAATATCCTACAGTCACCCAAAAAACATCAGGCAGGGCAACCTTAGTTTCGACCCCCGTGCCGGGGCTGCAGCAATAGTGACAGGAGTACCAACAACAGTCTGCTCTTGATGCTGGAGCCGAGCGGAAAGATCTTGCACCAACGCTGTTAATGCTTGCACCTGATTAGCAAGGGCTGCAACAGCCTCCATATCAGGGTTCAAACGGGAAGGTCAAAACAAGTTTCCAGCAACAATATGGCCAGTGTTTCTGTTAGGGCTGGTCAGGGGAGATTGACAGGGAATCCCTACGCTAACCCTCTCCCATTTCCCTACCTACTTGCCCCCCTGGGCTAAGCCCCAGGGCGACAACTGGGCGACGGTCCCTGCGCTGCACTAGTGTCAGGGACCCCAAGAAGGAGGGACTGGGAGACCGACAGGTGGGAACCGTGAGCTGACTAGGACAACGATGCGCTAACCAGAGAATAGTCGCGACAACAGGCCGGGTCAAATCAAAAAGTCATGAGCGGAGTACAGAACATCAAAAACAGAAGCAGAGTCAAATACAAGCCGAGGTCAAACCAAAAGACACATTCGAGGTACAGGAGGATAAAGCAGAAGCAGAGTCAAATGCAAGCAGAGGTCATACACACTAAGGTCAGGTCAAAGACTGCTGGTGTAGTCAGAGCAAGTCAAAACAAACACTGGCACAAGAGTTTATAGGCCAGCAGGGTTTATATGCAGACCTGCCCACCCAGAGAGGCGGGGATAAGTCACATGATGACTGTAGAGAGTCATAAAGCCATCTCCACCCAGCGGCACGCACCCACCCGACCAGCAGACTGGCATGCCTGCGCAGGACGCGCCGCCAGCCGCCACGACCAACCACCAGAGTAGGGGAACCCCGGACAGAGCCTCCAGCCCGGGCCCCAGCCATGCCAGGATGAGCAGCCTGCACCAACCGGACCCTGGCACCCCTAGTGGTGACCCCATCTCTAACACTATCTATCTATCGATTTACCTCATATCATTTATCCATCTTTGTATCTATCTATTTAGCTATCAATCTTTTTAACTATCTATCTTTCTTCAGCTATTTATCTACTTGATTTATTTTATCTCTCTATCTGTCCATCTCTCTATCTATCCCTCTATCTATCTCTCAATCCTTCTTCATCTATTTGATCTTTATCTATTTGATTCTATCTTCCTTATACCATCTATCTGTCTATCTATCTATCTATCCTTCATTTATCGCATTTATTTTATTTTATCTTTCTATCTATCTCATATCTATCTTTCTATTTATCGCATTTATTTTATTTTATCTATCTATCTATCTATCCATCTATCCTTCATCTATCACATTTATTTTATTTTATCTATGTATCTATCTATCTATCCAATATCTATCTATTCTTCTTCATCTATCTATTGCATTTTTTTAATCTATCTATCTATCTATCTAATATCTATCTCATATCTATCTATATCTCATATCTATCTATCTATTCTTCTTCATCTATCTATTGCATTTATTTTATTCTATCTATCTATCTCATATCTATCTATCTCATATCTATCTATCCATCGCATTTATTTTATTTTATCTATCTATCCTTCTTCATCTATCTATCTATCACATTTATTTTATCTATCTATCTATCTATCCATCCTTCATCTATCTATCACTTTTTTTTTATCTATCTATCTCATATCTATCTATTCATCCTGCATCTATCTATCACATTTATTTTTTTTTATCTATCTATCTAATATCTATCTATCTATCCCATATCTATCTATCATCTATCTATCCTTCATCTATCTATCGCATTTATTTTATTCTATCTATCTATCTCATATCTATCTATCCATCGCATTTATTTTATTTTATCTATCTATCTATCCTTCTTCATCTATCCATCTATCACATTTATTTTATCTATGTATCTATCTATCCATCCTTCATCTATCTATCGCGTTTATTTTATTTTATCTATCTATTAGAGATGAGCGAACGTACTCGTCCGAGCTTGATGCTCGGGCGAATATTAGGGTGTTCGGGATGTTCGTTATTCGTAACGAACACCACACGATGTTCGGATGTTCCGGTTACTTTAACTTTCTTCCCTGAGAAATCATTTCTATATGCGCTCAATGGGGCCGGCGGCAGCAGCGCCAACCCCATTGAGAACATATAGAAGACAAATCCTTCTTCTCTGCCACAGCTGTAACAGCTGTGACAGAGAAGAACGATGTTTGCCCATTGAATTCAATGGAACCGGCAATACAGCCGACTCCACTGAATGCAATGGGCTGCCGGCAATCGCGGGATGAATTGTCGGAAAGGGGTTAAATATATAAGCCCTTTCCTGCAATTCATCCAGAAATGTGTAAAAATAAAAAATATATATATACTCACCTGGTGCCGACAGACGGAGTTCAGCGCGGCAGGCTGCAGTTCTCCTGAACTGCTCTGAACAGCTGTGAGTAGTATTCAGCAGCCGGGGATTTAAAATCCCCGCCTGCTGAATAAGATGCCTCTGAATGGTCACAGCCTGGAGCCAATCAGAGGCAGCCCTCACTCACCCATTCATGAATTCATGAATGGGTGTGAGTGAGGGCTGGCCTCTGATTGGTCAGGCTGTGACCATTCAGAGGCATCTTATTCAGCAGGCGGGGATTTTAAATCCCCGGCTGCTGAATACTACTCACAGCTGTTCAGAGCAGTTCAGGAGAACTGCAGCCTGCCGCGCTGAACTCCGTCTGTCGGCACCAGGTGAGTATATATATATTTTTTATTTTTACACATTTCTGGATGAATTGCAGGAAAGGGCTTATATATTTAACCCCTTTCCGACAATTCATCCCGCGATCGCCGGCAGCCCATTGCATTCAGTGGAGTCGGCTGTATTGACGGCTCCATTGAATTCAATGGGCTAACATCGTTCTTCTCTGCCACAGCTGTTACAGCTGTGGCAGAGGAGAACTTGCTGTGTCGTTCCCATCATTTTCTTGAATTGCCAAGATTTTCACACATGAAAACCTTAGCGAGCATCGGCGAAATACAAAAATGTTCCGGTCGCCCATTGACTTCAATGGGGTTCGTTATTCGAAACGAACACCCGAACATCGCGGGAAGTTCGTTTCGAATAACGCGAACCCGAACATTTTGGTGTTCGCTCATCTTTACTATCTATCTCATATCTATCTATTCATCCTCCATCTATCTATCGCATTTATTTTTTTTATCTATCTATCTAATATCTATCTATCCCATATCTATCTATCATCTATCTATCATTTACCTATCCTTCTTCATCTATCTATCGCATTTATTTTATTTTATCAATCTCATATCTATCTATTTATCTATCTATCTCATATCTATCTTTCTATCTATCTCATATCTATCTATCTATCCATCCTTCATCTATCTATCGCATTCATTTTATTTTATCTATCTATCTATCTATCTATCTCATATCTATCTCATATCTATCTATTTCATATCTATCTCTTATCTATATCTTATCTATCCATCTATCTCATATCTATCTATCTATTCTTCATCTATCTATCGCATTTATTTTATTTTATCTATCTATCCCATATCTATCTTTTTATCTATCCATTGCATTTATTTTATTTTATCTATCTATCTCCATCTATCCATCCTTCATCTATCTATCAAATTTTTCTTATTTTATCTATGTATCTATCTATCCATCCTTCATCTATCTGTCGCATTTATTTTATTTTATCTATCTATCTCATATCTATCGATTCTTCTTCATCTATCTATCGCATTCATTTTATTTTATCTACCCATCTATCTATCCCATATCTATCTATCTCTTATCTATCTCTTATCTATCTCTTATCTGTCTATCTATTCTTCTTCATCTATCTATCGCATTTATTTATTTTTATCTATCTATCTATCATCTATCTATCTATCCCATATCTATCTATCTATCCTTCTTCATCTATCTATCACATTTTATTTTATCAATCTATCTCATATCTATCTATTTATCTATCGCATTTATTTTATTTTATCTATCTATCTATCTCTCATATCTATCTATATTTCTCTATCTATCCTTCATCTATGTATCACAATTATTATTTTTTTATCTATGTATCTATCTATCTTCTATCTATGTATCTATCTATCTATCCATCCTTCATCTATCTATTGCATTCATTTTATTTTATCTATCTGTCTCATATCTATCTCATATCTATCTATTTCATATCTATCTTTTTATCTATCCATTGCCTTTATTTTATTTTATCTATCATATCTATCTATCTATCTATCCATCCATCAATCTATCTATCCATCCTTCTTCATCTATCTATCAATTTTTTTTTATTTTATCTATGTATCTATCTATCTATCCATCCTTCATCTATCTGTCGCATTTATTTTATTTATCTATCTCATATCTATCTATCTAATATCTATCGATTCTTCTTTATCTATCTATCGCATTCATTTTATTTCATCTATCCATCTATCTATCCCATATCTATCTATCTCTTATCTATCCCATATCTGTCTATCTATTCTTCTTCATCTATCTATCGCATTTAATTTTTTTAATCTATCTATCTCATATCTATCTATCTATCTATCTATTTCATATCTATTAGAGATGAGTGAGCACCAAAATGCTCAGGTGCTCGTTGCTCGAGTCGAACTTTACGAGATGCTCGAGAGTTGGTTTTGAGTTACGAACCCCATTGAAGCCAATGAGCGGCTCAAGCATTTTTGTATGGGACCGATGCTCCGCAAAACCTATGAAAGTGATGGAAACGACACAGAAGCGGATAGGGCAGGCGAGGGGCAACATGCAGGGCTGCATCCCAGGTTCCCAGGTCCCACTATTAAGCCAAAATAGCGGCAACAGCGGGCCCCCCCCCCCTAACAATTTTTACTTCGGACAAACCCTCATTAGCAAGGCACACCTTAGCACCACAATACCTCCAACCAAGCACAATCACTGCCTGCGGGCACACCGCTGCCTCTTCTCCTGGGTTACATGCTGCCCAACCCCCCCCCCCCCCCCCCCGCATGACCCTGCGTCCGCAGCGCACACAAAAGTGCCTTCAGCTGCGCTCATGCCACACTCTCGCTTCATAGCCACACCACCCTCATGTTTATTTATAAGTGTGTCTGTCATGAGGAGGAACCGGAGGCACACATTGCAAAGGGTTGGCAGGGCCAGGCAGCGACCCTCTTTAAAAGGAGGGGGGGGCAATAGCCCACAATGCTGTTGAGAATCGATGAGAAATTGACGTTCGATCTTCATTCCAATCCTGGGCCACCTCCGTCAGGAGCTGTAAACGTGGTCATAAAGGGCACTCAGGTGCTAGCCCAGCACTTCTACACATCTCCACAATGCAGCAATACTCTGTGTGGGAAGTATGTGAGCGGGCCCTGGGTCTGCCTCTGTCCCAGCCAACATCTTGTGTAGCCCAAGGTGCTCCGAATGACATAGCAATTGGGAATCTATGTGTCCACACACTATTCACTCTGTTTGGGTGTCGGATACCTCATCGACAACGCGAGAGGTAAACCATCTGCACTCTGCACCCTACCCAAGTCTGTCAGTGTTTTGGGGACAGACAGGTATGGGTGGCTAGCAGGAACCCACAGACGGTACATAAAGAAATCCCATTGCAGTGCCCCGGATAGCTGAGGTTACATGAGAGAAAATACATGTTGGCTTCGGCCCACACTCCATGCCCTAGTCAGTCTGTTTTTTTTTTAAAGTGCCAGGCAGGTACAACTCCGCTATGGCAAGTCTGTGTGCACCCACAGCATGGGTGGCTAGCAGGAACCCACAAACGGTACATAAAGAAATCCCATTACAGTGCCCCGAATAGCTGAGGTTATGTGAGAGAAAATACATGTTGGCTTGGCCCACACTCTATGCCCTAGTCAGTCTGTTTTTTTTTTTTAAATGCCAGGCAAGTACAACTCCACTATGGCAAGTCTGTGTGCACCCACAGCATGGGTGGCTAGCAGAAACCCACAGATGGTACATAAAGAAATCCCATTGCAGTGCCCTGGATAGCTGAGGTTACGTGAGAGAAAATACACATTGGCCTCGGCCCACAATCCATGCCCTAGTCAGTCTGTTTTTTTGGGGGGGCCAGATAGGTAGAACACCACGATGGGAAGACTTAGTGCACCCATAGTATACACAGACCCCTGTAATATTCCTGTAGCAAAGGTATAATCTGACCCCAGTAACATTTCTGTAGTAACAGTATAGACAGAGCCGAGTAACATTTCTGTAGTAACAGTATAGGCAGACCCCTGTAACATTTCTGTAGCAGAAGTATAGGCAGACCCCTGTAACATTTTAGTAGCAGAAGTATACGCAGACCCCCTAGTAACATTTATGTAGCAGCAGTATTGGCAGACCCCTGTAACATTTCTTTAGCAGCAGTATAGGCAGACCCCTGTAACATTTGTGTAGCAGCAGTATATGCAGACCGCTGTAACATTTGTGTAGCAGCAGTACAGGCAGAGCCCAGTATTTATAACATTTCAGTAGTAACAGTATAGACAGAGCCGAGTAACATTTCAGTAGTAACAGTATAGGCAGAGCCCAGTAACATTTATGTAGCAGCAGTATAGGCAGACCCCTGTAACATTTCAGTAGCAGCAGTATAAGCAGACCCCTGAAACATTTATGTAGCAGAAGCATAGGCAGACCCCAGTACCATTTTTGTAGCAGCAGTAAAGGCAGACCCCAGTACCATTTCTGTAGAAGTAAAGGCAGACCCAGTAACATGTCTGTCGCCACAGTATAAGCATACCCCTGTAACATTTATGTAGCAGAAGCATACGCAGACCCCAGTACCATTTTTTTAGCAGAAGTATACGCAGACCCCTGTAACATTTCTGTAGTAACACTATAGACAGATCACAGTAACATTTCTGTAGCAGAAGTATAGGCAGACCCCTGCAACATTTACGTGGCAGCAGTATAGGCAGACCCCAGTAACATCCTTGTAGCAGCAGTATAGAAAGACCCCTGTAACATTTACGTGGCAGAAGTATAGGCAGACCCCTGTAACTTTCTTGTAGCAGAAGTATAGGCAGGCAGACCCCAGTAAAATTTCTGTAGTAATAGTATAGGCCAACCTTTGAAACGTTGGGATACCATGAGCGTAGGCCGGAAAAATTAGTTGGATAAGAGTGTAAGCGTTGGCCCCAAAAATAATTGTACCTCTGAAAAATTTATCAACCAAGAGGGCAGGTGAAACCCATAAACATTTTTTTAAAAGATACAGCTCACTGTTGCCTAATTTGTAACAGAGCCTGTAGGCAGCCCTGTTGAACAAGTTGGTTCATGCTACAGTCTCAATACTTTTGAAACTTTGAAAAATTGGAAAAACATTGGTAGATGTAGATGAGCCTTTTGGGCCGCAGAAAAATTGGCCGTTCAGCGCGATGACATGCTGTTTCTGGAGGAGGAGTAGCAGGAGGAGGAATAATGTCAGAGACAGATTGACAAAGCTAAATGCCCCGTTTTCCCGGTGATAGAGAAGAGTGCTTTTATCTGCGGTTGCAGCGAAAAGAATCTTTAGGTTCCGCTGCTCTCCGCCGGTGGAGAAGAGAAGTCTGGGGCAATCCAGGCTTTGTTCATCTTTATGAGTGTAAGCATGTCGTAACTAGCAGTTGACAGGCGGGGACGCTTATCTGTGATGATTCCCCTAGCTACACTAAACACCCACTCTGACCAGGTGCTAGCGGCAGGGCAAGCCAGCACCTCCAGGGCATACAGCGCAAGTTCGTGCCACGTGTCCAGCTTTGACACCCAATAGTTGTATGGAGCTGAGGAATCACGGAGGACGGTGGTACGATCAGCTACGTACTCACTCACCATCTTTTTACTCAGTCTTGACTGGGGAGTGGTGATGCAGTCTTGCTGGGGAGCCATAAAGCTGGCAAAGGCCTTGGAGAGTGTTCCCCTGCCTGCGCTGAACATGATGCCTGATCTCCGCACCTCCCCTGCTACTTGGCCTCGGAACTGCGCCTGCTGCCACTAGCGCTGTCAGTTGGGAAGTTTACCATCAGTTTGTCCACCAGGGCCCTGTGGTATTGCATCACTCTCGAACCCCTTTCCTCTTCAGGAATGAGAGTGGAAAGGTTCTCCTTGTACCGTGGGTTGAGCAGGGTGTACACACAGTAATCCGTAGTGGCCAGAATGCGTCTAACGCAAGGGTCACGAGAAAGGCAGCCTAATGAAGTCAGGCATGTGTGCCAGGGTACCAGTACGCAACACATCGCTGTCCTCACTAGGAAGATCACTTTCAGGATCCTCCTCCTCCTCCCCCACAGCCCATACACGCAAAACAGATGAGATGCAAGCAGCATGGGTACCCTCTGCAGTGGGCCCAGCTGTCTCTTCCCCCTCCTCCTCCTCCTGCTCCTCCCCCTCCTCCTCCAAAACGCGCTGAGATATAGACATCAGGGTGCTTGTCTATCAAGCGACATACTCTCTTCCCCCGTCTCCTGTTCCGACCGCAAAGCGTCAGTCTTAATGCTTTTCAGCGAACTTCTCAGCAGGCATAACAGAGGAATGGTGATGCTAATGATTGCGGCATCGCCGCTCACCATCTGGGTAAACTCCTCAAAGTTTCCAAGGACCTGGCAGATGTCTGCCATCCAGGCCCACTCCTCGGTAAAGAATTAGGGAGGCTGACTACCACTACACCGTCCATGTTGGAGTTGGTATTCCAGTATTGCTCTACGCTGCTCATACAGCCTGGCCAATATGTGGAGCATAGAATTCCACCGTGTGGGCATGTCACACAGCAGTTGGTGCTCTGGCAGATTAAACCTATGTTGCAGGGTCCTCAGGGTGGCAGCGTCCGTGGTGGACTTGCGGAAATATGCGCAGACGCAGCGCACCTTGCCGAGCAGGTCAGATAAGTGCTGGTAGTTTTTCAGAAACCGCTGAACCCACAGATTGAAGACGTGGGCCAGGCATGGCATGTGTGTGAGGCTGCCGAGTTGCAGAGCCGCCACCAGGTTACGGCCGTTGGCACACACGACCATGCCCGGTGGGAGGCTCAGCGGCGAAAGCCAGAGGTCGGTCTGCTCAGTCAGACCCTGCGACAGCTCGGGGGCAGTGTGCCTCTTGTCACCTAGGCTGAGTAATTTCAGCACGGCCTGCTGACGCTTGCCCACCGCTGTGCTGCCACGCCGCGCCACACCGACTGCTGGCAATGTGCTGCTCACATTTCTTAATTGAGAGTTGGAGGTTGCGTAGGAGGAGGAGGAGGGGGAGGGTTTAGAGGTGGCATAGACCGCCGCAGATACCACAACCGAGGAAGGACCCGCTATTCTGGGTGTGGGTAGGACGTGTGCGGTCCCAGGCTCTGACTCGGTCCCAGCCTCCACCAAATTCACCCAATGTGCCGTCAGGGAGATATAGTGGCCCTGCCCGCCAGTACTTGTCCACGTGTCCGTGGTTAAGTGGACCTTCCCAGTAACCACGTTGGTGAGAGCACGATTGATGTTGCGGGAGACGTGCTGGTGTAGGGCTGGGATGGCACACCGGGAAAAATAGTGGCGACTGGGGACCGAGTAGCGTGGGACCGCCGCCACCATCATGTTTTTGAAAGCCTCTGTTTTCACAAGCCTGTACGGCAGCATCTCTAGGCTGATCAATTTCGCAATGTGCACGTTTAAAGCTTGAGTGTGCGGGTGCGTGGCGGCGTATTTGCGCTTGCACTAGCGACAGCTGAACGCTGCGCTGAGAGACATTGCTGGATGGGGTCGAGGACAGCGGAGGTGTGGGTGCAGGCCAGGAGGCGCTTATGCCTGTGTCCTGAGAGGGGGGTTGAATCTGAGTGGCAGGTTGGGGCACAGGGGGAAAGGCAGTGGTGCGACCCGGAGACGGTAAACGGCCTTCGCCCCACCTTCTGGGGTGCTTGGCCATCGTATGCCTGCGCATGCTTGTGGTGGTGAGGCTGGTACTGGTGGCTCCCCAGCTGATCTTGGTGCGACACAGGTTGCACACCACTGTGCGTCAGTCGTCCACACTCACTGAAAAACATCTACACCTTTGAAGACCTAGGCCTCTGCATGGTGGCTTGGCGCGAGGGTGTGCTTTGGGAAACAGTTGGGGGATTCTTCGCTCTGGCCCTGCCTCTACCCCTGGTCACCCCACTGCCTCTTCCAACCTGTCCTGCTGCTGCACTTGCCTTTCCCTCTGAAGACCTGTCCTCAATTGGCTTAGCAAACCAGGTGGGGTTAGTCACCTCATCGTCCAGCGGCTCTTCCTCCGAATCCTCTGTGCGCTCCTCCCTCGGACTTACTGCCCTTACTACTACCTCACTGATAGACAACTGTGTCTCATCATCATCGTCCTCCTCACCCACTGAAAGCTCTTGACAGTTGCTGGAAGTCCCCAGCCTCATCACCCGGACCCCGGGAACTTTCCAAAGGTTGGGCATCGGTCACAACAAACTCCTCAAGTGAGAGAGGAACCATTTTTTCCCAATCAATACAGGGGCCCAAGAACAGTTCCTAGGAGTCTGTCTGCTCATCAGAATGTGTCATTTTCATGGAGTGAGGAGGCTGGGAAGGAGGAGCAGCAGCGAGAAGATTCAGAGTTGCAGCAGTGGACGGCTTAGAAGACTGGGTGGTCAATACATCGCTGGATGCATTCTCTGCCATCTACGACAGGACCTGCTCACACTGCTCTGTTTGTAATAAAGGTCTACCACGTGGACCCAAAAATTGTGATATGAAGCTGGGGACCCCAGAAACTTGCCTCTCTCCTAATCCCGCAGCAGCCGGCTGTGATTCACCTGTACCAGGAACTCGGCCTGTGCCCACACCCTCATTTGGACGTCCACGTCCTCGCCCGCGTCCACGTCCTCTAGCCCTACCCCTACCCCTAGCCCTCAGCATGGTGTATTACGAATAGAGCAGACACAGAGCGGTGTGAATAATTATGTAATTATTGGCGTACAGTTGGCGGCTGACAGCAGTTATGTAACGCTAACTCCAGGCAGAAACAAAGAATAAGGAAGGCTGCAAACAGGCCTAGCCGTGCAATAGCGATGCAGTACAACTCCCACCAGACATCCTGTAAATTTCAGACGGTCAGAGGTAGCCCAACGAAGGAGCTTTTATTTTAATTTTTTTTTAAAAAGAATACAAGCTATATAGCGTGTATATGACTTTCCCCTATCAGGGGCTGTCGCCATACGCTGTGCGTGAAGTTGACGGCAGACACAGAGCAGTGTGAATAATTATGGAATTATTAGCGTATACTTTCACGCTGACAGCGGTTATGTTATGCTAACTCCAGGCAGAAACAAAGAATAAGGAAAGCTGTAAACAGGCCTAACCGTGCAATAGTGATTCACTACAACTCCCAGCAGCCAGGCCCCATTGAGCGCATATATAGAACACCGGTTTGCGCAGAACGCAGATAGGCGCGTTCTGCGAATCATTGTGTCCTATAATTTATCGCACATCCGCATAAAAAACGGACATATGCCCGCTTCCATTGCGATGCATTGGGTCTATATATCTGCAGATTGCAAGCGCGTCTGCAAATCGGACCAAAAAACGTCTCTGTGACCGAGGCCTCTATCTCATATCTATCTATCTATCCTTCATCTATCTATCACATTTATTTTATCTATCTCATATCTATCTATCTATCTTTCTATCTCATATCTATCTATCTATCTCATATCTATCCATCTATCTATCTCATATCTATCCATCTATCTATCCATCTATCTCCTATCTATCTATCTCCTAACTATCTATCTATCCTTCTTCATCTATCGCATTTATTTTATTTTATCTATCTATCTATCTCATATCTATCTATCTATCTATCCATCCATCTATCCATCCATCCCCTATCTATCCATCCCCTATCTATCCATCCCCTATCTATCCATCTATCTCCTATCTATCTATCTCCTATCTATCTATATCTATCTCCTCTCTATCTATATCTATCTATCTATCTCATATCTATCTATCCTTCTTCATCTATCGCATTTATTTTATTTTATCTATCTATCTATCTAATATCTATCTATCTATCGCATTTATTTTATTTTATCTATCTATCTCATATCTCTCTATCTCATATCTATCTCTCTATCTCATATCTATCTATCTCTATCTCATATCTATCGCATTTATTTTATTTTATCTATCTATCGTATCCATCTATCGTATCTATCCATCTATCTCATATCTATCCATCTATCTCCTATCTATCTATCTCCTATCTATCTATCTATCTCCTAACTATCTATCTATCTATCCTTCTTCATCTATCGCATTTATTTTATTTTATCTATCTATCTCATATCTATCTATCTATCTATCTATCTATCTATCTATCTATGTATCTCCTATCTATCCATCCATCCATCCATCCCCTATCTATTCATCCCCTATCTATCCATCGCCTATCTATCCATCTATCTCCTATCTATCTATCTCCTATCTATCTATATCTATCTCCTCTCTATCTATATCTATCTATCTATCTCATATCTATCTATCCTTCTTCATCTATCGCATTTATTTTATTTTATCTATCTATCTATCTATCGCATTTATTTTATTTTATCTATCTATCTCATATCTATCTCTCTATCTCATATCTATCTCTCTATCTCATATCTATCTATCTCTATCTCATATCTATCGCATTTATTTTATTTTATCTATCTATCGTATCTATCTATCTATCATATCTATCTATCGTATCTATCTATCTCATATCTATCTTTCTATCTATCGCATTTATTTTATTTTATCTATCTATCGTATCTATCTATCGTATCTATCTATCTATCTACCTCATATCTATCTATCTATCTATCTATGCAACCATCCTTCCTTCATCTAGTTTTCGCATTTATTTTATTTTGGCTATCTATCTCATATCTATCCATCACATTTTATTTTATCTATTTATCTATGATGTCAATAGGTTTGTTCTCAATAAGGTGTTTTTTTGCTCGATTTACGTGAGTGTGCAAAAAAATAGAACTTACTCTATCCTTCTGCGTAAAGGCCCCCATACAGGTCTTTGGAAGGTGCGCAAATGCACTAAACGTTGGACATTTCTGTGAAAAGCAGAACACATCAGGATCTCATTAGGCTTAATAGCATGTAAATCAGAGCACGAGTGTTTTGAGAGTGCATGTGAAAAGGTCTTCCATGTGCAAAAAATACAGTAATATGCGCAAATATGCACGCAAGTCAACCTTCTTCACAATGTAAATGTCTAGCGTTGAAGTGTGCACAATTGCGCATACGGTTGTCTAAAGACGCCGTTTGGCCCGTGAATACACTGCGTATTCACGGACCAAAATACACATATGCCTGTGTGAATGCAACCTTAGGGCTCATTCATACATCTGTGTTTGTTGGCTATTTTTGTATCAGTGTGTTTATACCAAAACCATGAGTGAGACTAAAAAACGGAAGAGGGTCAAATCTTTCTATAATTTTTTTCTCTGTAGGTTTTGGTGTCCTAATACTAATGTACTGACCAAATAGTGTTGTGTGAATGCATCCTTAGTGGTGATTTTAGGATGAGGGCGATTAATACTAATAATAAGTGTTAAGGATTTCCCGGCTGTCTATGAGGCCCTTAATCCTGTAGAGCAGGCATCTCCGATACATCTCCCAAGTGATCCTGATACTAAAGAGTAGAGTATAGAAGGAGACCAAAAGCGTAGGGGCAGGTTCACTTAGCTGTGATAAGTGAGAGAGCAGTCATTAAAAAGGGATGAAAACTCTCCAGTTTCCTGTGTTATTCTACGGGGTCTCATTTTCGAGTAGAGATGGGTTTAGCACGCTGGACGTGCGAAACTTTACTCTCTGCAGGGAAAACCGAAGCTCATTTATAGAGCCGTATAGGCGGGCAGCAAATAGCATTGTGTTCAATGTATATTAACATTGCTACCATCCTAAAGGCTGTATTCACACGGATGAGTACAATATTGGACAGAGAAACTCGGATCGATATCGCACTTGTAAACCTGCAATTTTGCCTGTGAGTGCGATGAGTGTCGCAAGAAAAATGCGTCACTACACATTTGAAAATCACATATTGTTTCAATAGGAAACATAAAAAAAAACATCGTATTCACCTGAAAATTGCATCTACGTGCAAGTGCAATGTAATTTTTTTTAATTTTTTTGCTGCCTTGGAAATAATAGGCAATAATGCCTAAAAATACTGTGATTTTTCAAACTTACGCTATTGGTGAAAAATCGCTCATGTAAATTAACCCATTGATATCAATGGGTTAATTTTAGAGATGAGCGAGCACGCTCGGATAAGGCAGTTACTCAAGCGAGCATCGCTCTTCTCGAGTAACTGTATTCTCGGCCGAGCAGGCTCGGGGGGGCGGCGGGGAGAGAGAGAGATCTCTCTCTCTCCCCTCCATTCCTCCCCGTTCCCCCTCGAGCCTGCTCGTACGAGAATGCAGTTACTCGAGAAGAGCGATGCTCGCTCAAGTAACTGCCTTACCCGAGCGTGCTCGCTCATCTCTAGTTAATTTCCCATGTGTGTTTCATCCATGTCGCAATCAGATGGCACTGGCATGAAAAAAATATTTGTGCAAATGAACCTTAGACCAGATTTATACAGGCGAGTTTTTTGGACCAATATTTCACTCGTAAAGCAGTGATTACTGGTTGCTAGTAGCACAGGGGGCAGTATTGGGCCCTATTTTTTTATATATTTATTAATGACCCGGTGGAAGGATTGTACGGTAAAATAGCAATATTTACAGATGACACAAAAGTATGTAATTAACACAAGCGAGGACGCAAGGCAGTTGCAAAAGAATCTGGGTAAGTTGGGGGCAGAAAAGTGGCAAATGAGGTTTATCACTGATAAATGTAAGGTTATACACATAGGCAGAGGAAATACATGTCACCATTGCACACTAAGGGCTCTGTCAGACGAGCGTGCGTTTTGCGTTTCCACAGGGAACTGAATACCGGAAGTGACGTAAGACACCAGAAACGGGTGCCAGAAGCTAGCCTGGGCAGGGCGGAAGGGGACACCAGAGCAGCGCAGTAGCCGGTGCCGGCGCCAGGAAGTCACCAGGAGTCCAAGGCACTGGCTAAAGGACTGCCCGCTGAAGGCTAGAGGCAGGGGAGGATGGTAGTACGGAAGAGCAGGAGGACAGATAGAAGGAGGGGTAGAGGGAAGAGAACCAGGGAGGCTAGTCCTGAACTGGCACAACCCAACAAGTTTGCAAAGTTGGCAGATGAGGGCAATGCCATTACAGAGTCAGCACCGCTGCAGCACGGCATGCCCTCTGAACATCAGGGGGATAACTGCTCCAGTAAGATGGGGACGGGGAGCGCAGGACAGGCTAGACAGGTCCTAGTGGTGGGGTGCTCAATTATAAGGGGGACAGATAGGGCAATCTGCCATAAAGACCGGGATCGTCGAATGGTGTGTTGTCTTCCGGGCGATTAAGTTCAACACATCGCAGATCAGATTGACAGATTACTGGGAGGGGCTGGTGAGGATCCAGCAGTCATGGTGCACATTGGCACCAATGAACAAATTAGAGGTCAATGGAGTGCTCTCAAAAATGATTTCAGAGACTTAGGGTCCAAGCTTAGGGCGAGGACCTCCAGGGTAGTTTTCTTGAAAATACTACCTCCACGTAAAGCCACACTAGAAAGGCAGCAGGATCTTAGGGAGGTAAACAAGTGGCTCTGGAGTTGGTGTAAGAAGGAGGGATTTGGTTTCCTGGAGAACTGGGCTGACTTTGCTGTTGGCTTTAGGCTCTACTGTAGGGACGGCTGCATCTCAATGGGGAGGGTGCAGCTGTGCTGGGGAAGAAGATGGCTAGAAAGCTGGAGGAGTGTTTAAACTAGGGACTGGGGGGAGCGCAAAAAGAGAAACAAGGGGGTAGTCAGTGTAGCTAGTGACCTGGGTCTAAGTAATGGGAATGGGGGTCGAGCAGGGGCTGGGGTTAGTACAGTTAGAACTGACAGAACAGCTAATAGTACCATTAGTAGCAAAATGAAGTTAAAAAACAAAAACAGCCGTATAAATTGTATGGCTATGAATGCAAGAAGTCTGATTGGCAAAGTGGGTGAGCTTGAAGCAAGAATGATTGATGAAAACTACGATATAGTTGGAATAACAGAAACATGGCTTGATGATAAGTGCGATTGGGCGGTAAATTTACAAGGTTACAATCTCTTTAGAAGAGACCATGTGGAACAGAAAGGGGGAGGGGTATGTTTACGTTAAATCGTACTTAATGCCGAGGCTACGGGAAAATATAGGGGCAGGAGATGAACAGGTGGAATCTCTGTGGGTAGAAATACAGGGAGAAAAAAAATAACAAAATCCTGATAGGGGTTTTTCTATAGACCACCAAAAGCAACAGAAAAAACTGAAACCTTACTATTAAGGCATTAGGAAGTGGTGTCAAACCACAATTAAGTAATTATCATGGGGGACTTTAATTGTCCAGATACAATATGGGATAACGAGACCTGCAAATCTCACAGGGGTGAGAAGTTCTTTAGAACAATTAAAGATAACTACCTTACCCAACTGGTACAGGAGCCTACTAGAGGGAGGGCCACTCTGGACTTAGTATTAAAAAAACAAATCGGACTGAATAATGGAGGTGCAGGTTGTGCAGGGAGCGACAAATAAACTAAACTTTAGTAAAGCAAAATTTGATCATGTCACATGAGATGCAGGGGAATAAAATGAACCCTTGTAAAAATATTACATCCCTAACACAGGAGGAAGTGTGGAACCGGTTAAAGAGGATTTAAATCGATAAATCGCCAGGCCCAGATGTAATACACCCAAGGGTCTTGAAGAAACTAAGTGATGTGATAGCTAGGCCGCTATTTCTAATATTTATGGATAGTATCAAGACTGGGGATGTACTACTGGATTGGCGCATTGCCAATGTGGTTCCAATATACAAAAAGGGGTCCAAAAGAGAGCCTGGTAACTGCAGGCCGGTAAGTCTCATTTCAGTAACTGGAAAAATATTCAGGGGGTTTCTGAAAGACACCATCGTAGAATACCCCAAGGAAAACAACGGAATAACTCCTCACCAGCACGGGTTCATGAGGGGTCGATCATGTCAGACCAATCTGATCAGCTTCTATGATGAAGTAAACTCTAGGCTGGACCTGGGAGAGTCTATTGATCTCATATATCTGGACTTCTCTAAGGCATTTGACACAGTGCCGCATAATAGGTTGATATACAAAATGAGACAGCTCGGATTGGGTGAAAACGTGTTATCTGAGTAAAGAATTGGCTCAGAGATAGAAAGCAGAGGGTGGTAATAAACGGTTCATACTCAGATTGGGCTACCGTCGCTAGCGGGGTGCCACAGGGTTCAGTATTAGGCCCCATTCTGTTCAATATATTTATCAATGACCTGATAGAGGGGCTGCACAGTAAAATATGAATATTTGCAGATGACATAAAAATATACAAGATAATTAATACAACAGAGGAAATGTGTGGCTACAAAAGGACATAGATAAGCTGTGGGCTTGGGGAGAAAAAAAGGCAAATGAAGTTCAACGTGGATAAATGTAAGGTTATGCACATGGGCAGGAGAAATGGATGTCACCAATATACACTGAATGGGGTACTGCCAGGGAAAGTGATATGGAAAAAGATCTGGGGGTACTTGTGGACTGTAGATTTAACTGGGTAACCAATGCCAGTCAGCTGCTGCAAAAGCAAATAAAGTCTTGGGGTGCATTAAAAGAGGTATAGGGGTGAAGGATGAGAACATTATTCTTCCATTATTTAAGGCAATTGTCAGGCCTCACATGGAATACTGCGTACAGTTCTGATCACTGATGCTCAGGAAAGATGTTGTCGTGCTGGAGGGGGGTTCAAAGAAGGGCAACTAAACTAATGGAATGAAGGGACTGGAATACCCAGAGAGGCTAACCAAATTGGGATTATTTACCATGGAAAAAAGACGGCTAAGGGGTGATCAAATAACTATGTATAAATACATTAGGGGACGATACAAGGATCTCTCCCATGATCTGTTTATACTCACGACTGCATCGGTAACAGGAGGGCATCCTCTATGTCTAGAAGAAAGCAGGTTTCATCACCAACACAGAAAAGAGTTCTTTACTGTAAGAGCAGTGAGACTGTGGAACTCTCTGCCTGAAGACGTGGTGATGGCAAAATCCATAAAGGAGTTTAAGGGCTCAGTCACACGGGCGTTTGTATGTGCGAATTTTTAAACGCATAACTGATGCATTCAAAAATTCGTGTGACCTAAGCAGGCGGCACGGCGGAAAAAATGCTGCTAGCAGCGTTTATCCGCAAAAAAGGGCTCGGTTACAAGGGCATTTTGACGCTCAAAAAGAGCGCTGCCCGCTATCCTCTGCCACAGCTGTGCCACAGCTGTCACAGAGGAGCGCGATGTTCTCCCCTTGAATTCAATGGAGCTGGAAATACAGCCAGCTCCATTGAAAGCAATGGGCTGCCGGCAAGTGCTGCAGTAATTTTCGGGGAAGGACTTCAAATATAAGCCCTTCCTTGAAAAACAATCCAAAAATGTGTAAAAATATTTTAAAAATCTATACTCACCTCTCTGCAGCTGCCAGGGCTCAGCCGCGTCCAGCCGCCTCTTCTCCCTGCACTGCTCTGAGTAGTATTCAGCAGGTGGGGATTTAAAATCCCTGCCTGCTGAATGGGCTACCTCTGATTGGCTGAGCACTGTAACCAATCAGAGGCAGCTCTCAGCTATTGAATGATAGCTAAGAGCTGCCTCTGATTGGTCACAGTGCTCAGCCAATCAGGGGCAGCACTCACCCATTCATGAATATACTGGTACCCGCAGTGTATCTAATAAGCTGAAATTCACATTGGGGAAAAGGACTTGTTAGCTGGGTCCTCATTTTACCAACATTGGAAGGATGGAAGGCTGGTTAAACTCACAACCTTCATACTGCTGCCTTAACACTCTGCACCACATGGTGATGAGGTTAATGTTCTATCAATAGGAGACATATACTTAGCTATTCCAATTTATGGTCTCATAGATTGGCGTAATGTCTATTAGGTGGCAATATTATGAAAACTTCCAAATACTTCGCCATATAGTCCATGCCCATATGTAAAGCAAAAAAATCTGTGTCTCCAAAGTAGGAGCGTTATATAAGCTCCTAAATGCCTCTGTCATGTAGTCCATGCCTGCTGAATTGCAACGCCATCTCATGAATATGTGAGCTCCGCGATAACTAGTATTGTTGCATGCAGCCGGAAAGCTAGGCGGAAAGTGGGCAAACCCCATTGTAGTCAATGGGGTCAATCCAGCCAAATTCAATTCATTGACACAGCTGGAAATACACCAGCCAAGTGCTTGTACTCACCTTTTTCCAACAGTCCCACTGAAATGAATGGAGTGGCAGTGTGTATGCTCGACAGCTGCCCCATTCAGAAACCTTCAGGACTTGGGTTCCTAACATATGGACCCCCACCGATCTAAAGGTCATCTCCTAGCTTGTAAATAAGAAAGAACTTTTAAGCCGCCTGTCCACGGCTGTGATTCCGCCAGCGGTAAATCGCCGGCGAATCACGCTGTCTGAAGCTTTCCATAACGTTGCTATGGAAAGCGCCAGCCCTCTGTCCACGAGCGGAGAATCATTGCGATTCTTCACTCACGGCTGGAAATTCGCAGCATGCTGCGAATTGCCGCAATTCTCCGCATTTAGCCTATCTGTCAGGTAGGCTGACAGCAGAGTTCCGTCTGACACCTCCTGCTCCGGGGTGGCGGCTCCAACGGCGGATATTTGCCGCGGGATACTACAACGCCCGTGGACAGGGGACCTTAAAGGGGTTGTCTCGCGGCAGCAAGTGGGGTTATACACTTCTGTATGGCCATATTAATGCACTTTGTAATATACATCGTGCATTAAATATGAGTCATACAGAAGTTATTCACTTACCTGCTCCGTTGCTAGCGTCCTCGTCGCCATGGTTCCGTCTAATTTCGGGGTCTTCTTGCTTCTTTAGACGCGCTTGCGCAGATCCGTCTTCTCCCTTCGGCTCCGCTCGGCAGCATCGGCGATTTGGCTCCGCCCCTTTACGCATCATCGCGTAGCTCCGCCCCCGTCACGTGCCAATTCCAGCCAATCAGGAGGCTGGAACCGGCACACATCATGGGGCGGAGCTACACGATGACGCGTACAAGGGGGCGGAGCCAAATCGCCGATGCTGCCGAGCGGAGCCGAAGGGAGAAGAAGGATCTGCGCAAGCGCATCTAAAGAAGCAAGAAGACCCCGAAATTAGACGGAACCATGGCGACGAGGACGCTAGCAACGGAGCAGGTAAGTGAATAACTTCTGTATGACTCATATTTAATGCACGATGTATATTACAAAGTGCATTAATATGGCCATACAGAAGTGCTTAACCCCACTTGCTTTCGCGAGACAACCCCTTTAATCCTGACACAAGCCTTTTAACAGATGGATATCTGTCATTTATAACCAACCAACAATTAGCCAGAATGAAGAGTGTCTGCAAAGTATATTTCTCGCTCTCTGGAGGACTCAAGATATCCTTGTATAAGGGCTTCTACCCACTAGCATTTTTTTTAATGCTGCGATATCGCTGCGTTTTTTTCAATCAGACTTTCTAATGTTAAAATCGCATCGCACAAAAAAATGTACAAACTTGCAATTTTCGTGTGATGCGATTTAACATTAGAATGTCCCATCGAAAAAAACGCAGCGATATCGCAGCATTAAAACAAACGCTAGTGGGTAGAAGCCCTTATACTGACAACAGAATGATTTCAAAGAGTATTGTGTAATTCTTCATTCTCTCTGTGGTGGCGCTGCAGGAGAATTACACCCAGGTTCCACAATAGATTACTGGTAGTTCCTGGGGGTTCCAGTAGGGAGACACCCTGTACTCATTTCTAATAAGTAGTGTTGAGTGAGCTGAACCAGTAGAGCCTTGTTTTGGGTAGAAATTTGCTGAAAGTTCAATTTGGCACAAACAGGGTTGTACTGGTTCAGTTCGCACGACACTATCCTGAACACTGATGTATAACACTGTCTAAGGGGTACAAAGGTTCTGTATAATACTCTCAGAGTGCTATACAGGGCTAGCATGAGGCTCAGACAGTTTTAGCAGTTTTGGGGAACTTCCGGTTGAATTAGAACTAATTTGGACCAAAGTGAAGCAGCCAAACCAAGCTTTTCATAAGTTCGCTCATCACTACTAATAACCCCCAACTTTTAACCTCCTCCCCATGTACATGTCCGTGCCCAGAATCCCTGTACAATATGTCTACATGTCCAGTCAGGTTCACATTATGCCCGATAGAGCATCTGCTGCTCTGAATGTGACAAGCGGGAGCATGGGCGGTATTAGAAGCTTCCATAGGTGCAGAATCAGCCATTGCCTGCATATGCTATTTGCATAGTGCGCCATTCATTCAACTTCAATTATATTGGCTGTGCTATGCAAATTACACTGAGCTCCATGACATACTATGCTACTGACTAGGATTATGCGAACTGAACCCTGTATCAGTTCAACATTTGCTAACAGTTCAGTTTAGCACAAACCTGAACCCAGCATTTAGTAAAGTTCTACCTGAAACAGGGTTCTACTGGTTCGGTTCACTTAAAGGGGTTGTCCCACGCCGAAACGGGTTTTTTTTTTTTCAATAGCCCCCCCGTTCGGCGCGAGACAAACCCGATGCAGGGATAAAAAAAACAAAATAGATAGTACTTACCCGAATCCCCGCGGTCCGGCGTCTTCATACTTACCTTGTGAAGATGGCCGCCGGGATCTTCTCCCTCGGTGGACCGCAGGGCTTCTGTGCGGTCCATTGCCGATTCCAGCCTCCTGATTGGCTGGAATCGGCACACGTGACGGGGCGGAGCTACGAGGAGCCGCTCTCCGGCACGAGCGGCCCCATTCAGAAAAGAAGAAGACCGGACTGCGCAAGCGCGTCTAATCCGGCGATTAGACGCTGAAGATTAGACGGCACCATGGAGACGGGGACGCCAGCAACGGAACAGGTAAGTGAATAACTTCTGTATGGCTCATAATTAATGCACAATGTACATTACAAAGTGCATTAATATGGCCATACAGAAGTGTATACCCCCACTTTGTTTCGCGGGACAACCCCTTTAACACTAGTCCCGAACATTGGTGTGTAACACTGTCTAAAAGCCATATAAGCCTTGCATAACACTCTTATACTGTTATACATGGTTTGTTTTTTGCTCTTAGACAATGCTGTATACCAGTTTTAGCGGTTTTAGTTCATTTCTGAACTAATTTGAACCAACCTGAACTTCTTGCAAAAGTTCACTGAACCAACCAGACCGAACTTTTCAAAACTTCACTTATCACTACTGTTGTCAGTCAGAACAATGATTGCTGCATATAAATCACACAGACAATATTCTAATGTTAGGCAACATAGAAGACAAGTATAGCCATGCTGTATCACTGTCCACGACCAGATGTTATTCATGGGAACTTCTCAGCAAATGTAAGGTGAAGCACACCACAGTGGCCATTGATGCTGCTACTAGCTGCTGGGGATATTTCTCCCAATCCTGGCCCACCCTCCACTGCTCCTAGCTATCACCCCCTACCTGACTCACTAAGAAAATCCCCAAGCCCAACTGATAGCCCATGCATAGCCTCCCCTGACTCCTTTAAATGTGCCCTCTGGAACTGCCAGTCAGCATGTAATAAACTCCCCACCATCCATGACTTTTTTACTGCTAAATCTTTAAACCTGCTAGCTCTCACAGAAACGTGGATACAGCAGTCTGACACGGCCTCCCCTGCTGCACTGTCTTACAATGGCCTGCAGTTCTCCCATACCCCGAGACCAGATGACAGGCGTGGCGGAGGAGTAGGTGCTCTTCTTTCCCCGAAATGCACCTACCAGGTCATCCCCCCTGTACCCTCACTCACTTTTCCATCATTTGAGGTACATATGCTACGGCTTTTCCGCCCGCTGTCCATGCGAGTAGCAGTTATCTATCGCCCCCCAGGTGCTCCTCGCCTGTTTTTGGGCCACTTTGCTGCCTGGCTCCCCCACTTCCTATCCTATGAAATTCCAACCCTCATCTTAGGTGATTTTAACATCCCCACTAATGACCCTATGTCCCCATCTGCCTCTAAGCTTCTTTCGCTCACCTCCTCCCTTGGTCTCTCTCAACTCACAGCCTCTCCCACTCACAGGGATGGCAACACTCTTGATCTGGTCTTCTTCCGTCTCTGCTCTGTTTCCAACTTCACTAACTCCCCTCTTTCGCTCTCAGATCATAACTTCCTCTCTTTCTCTGTCACGCTCCCTACCATCTCTCCAGACCCACCTACCTACAGTACCTACAGGAACCTTAAGGCCATTCACACCCAGGACTTTGCTGAATCCCTACAGTCCTCTCTGTCACCCATCTCTCTCCTCTCCTGCCCCAACCTGGCTGCCGCTCACTACAACACCGCTCTCAAACATGCCCTGGATGAAGCAGCGCCCCCCAGAACCCAAGCCATTCGATGTAGAACACGGCAACCCTGGCTCACACCTCATACACGCTTCATCCGGCGGTGCTCTAGAAGTGCTGAACGGCTGTGGAGGAAATCGCAAACGGCACCAGACTTCCTCCACTACAAATTCATGCTCAGAACCTACAACCTCGCCCTCCACCATGCCGAACAAGTCTACTTCACCTCTCTAGTCTCCTCATTATCGCACAACCCTAAACGGCTCTTTGATACTTTTCACTCCCTTCTCAGCCCAAAACCGCAGCCCCCAGTGACGGATCTCAGTGCTGAAGAGTTGGCTGCTTACTTCAAAAAGAAAATAGATGACATCCGTCAGGAAATAACTTCCCAATCCCAGACTAGCCCTGACCCTAGTCCTGTCAGCACTGCATCTAGCTCCTGCTCACTGTCTGTACTCAGACCAGCGACAGAGGAAGAAGTCTCCAAATTGCTCTTCTCTGCTCGCCCCACCACCTGCGCTAGCGACCCTCTCCCCTCACACCTCCTCCGTTCCTTCTCCCCAGTGGTCATCTCCCATCTCACCACTATATTCAACCTCTCTCTGACCTCTGGCATCTTTCCCTCTTCTTTCAAACACGCCATCATATCCCCACTGCTAAAGAAACCGACTCTGGACGCGACTGATGCTGCCAACTACAGACCCATCTCAAACCTCCCCTTCATCTCCAAACTACTAGAACGCCTAGTTTACTTCCGCCTTGTAAGCTACTTATCAGAGAACTCTCTCCTAGACCCCCTACAGTCTGGCTTCCGACCTCAACACTCGACAGAAACTGCCCTTACTAGGGTATCCAATGACCTACTGACAGCCAAATCGAGGGGCGATTACTCCCTACTGATCCTCCTCGACCTTTCTGCAGCGTTTGACACTGTTGACCACAAACTCCTCCTCAGTATGCTACGCTCCATTGGCCCAAAGGACACTGCCCTCTCCTGGTTCTCCTCTTACCTATCTGACCGCTCTTTCAGTGTCTCCTTTGCTGGCTCTACCTCCCCTCCTCTTCCCCTTGCTGTTGGGGTCCCCCAGGGCTCGGTCCTTGGCCCCCTTCTCTTCTCTATCTACACAGCCCCTATTGGACAAACCATCAGGAGTTTTGGCCTCAAATACCACCTGTACGCTGATGACACCCAGCTATACACCTCTGCCCGTGACATCTCTGCACCCTTCCTCCAAAACATCACTAACTGTCTGTCCGCTGTCTCTAACACCATGTCCTCTCTCTACCTAAAACTAAAGCTCTCTAAAACTGACTTACTGGTATTTCCACCCTCCACTAACCGACCTCATCCTGACATCTCCATCTCAGTGTGTGGTGCCACCATAACTCCTAGACAACACGCCCGCTGCCTTGGGGTCATATTTGACTCTGATCTCTCTTTTGCCCCCTACATCCAATCTCTGGCCCGAACATGTCAGCTGCACCTCAAGAACATCGCAAGAATCCGCTCTTTTCTCACTGTGGAGACGTTAAAAACGCTTATTGTCGCCCTCATCCACTCCCGGCTCGATTATTGCAACTCGTTGCTGATCGGCCTCCCCTGCACCAGACTCTACCCTCTCCAGTCCATCCTGAATGCGGCAGCCAGGCTCATCTTCCTGTCCAGCCGCTACTCGGACGCCTCTGTCCTGTGCCGGTCACTGCACTGGCTGCCCGTTAAATACAGAATTCAATTCAAACTCGCTACCTTCATCCACAAAGCCCTCCACAGTACAGCGCCACCCTATATCGCCTCCCTCATCTCAATCCATCAACCAGCCCGGGCTCTCCGCTCTGCTAATGAAACCAGACTGAGCGCCCCTTTAATTCGAACTTCTCATTCCCGCCTCCAAGACTTCTCCAGAGCAGCACCGGTCCTCTGGAACGCACTACCAAAGGCTACCCGAGCAATCCAGGACTCGCAGAACTTCAGGCGTGCTCTAAAAACGCACCTCTTCAGGGAGGCATACCCCATTCCCTAAACAAACCTCTCTGTACTCCGCCTGATAACATGCTCCCTGACCTACTGACTGCAATCCCTGCTAGCCATCATAAACCGCTCCTGCAGTCACACCGTTTCTGCCGTCACACGGCTAAATGTCTGACCATTGTCTATGTGTATAGCATCGCTCACTCTCCACCTCGCCATACTGTGCACATCTCCAGCCCCTTTACCCTCTGTATCACCCCATTACTTGCAGTATGTAAGCTCGTTGGAGCAGGACCCTCACCCCTATTGTTTCCATCAACTGATTACTATATGTAACCGTGGTTCTGTAATGTTTGTATTTTTGTCTTTCTGTATTCCCCCTGTCTATGTAAGCGCTGCGGAATATGTTGGCGCTATACAAATAAAGATTATTATTATTATTATTATTATATACATGAACACCAGGTGTCCTCCAGAGGGAGAATCCTTTTGCAATAGCTTTCAGTTTTGCCCCCATCCATTACCTTCATGTGCCCTTATAGAACCTATGCAAAGTAATGACTTCCAACATTAAAGCCATTGAATAGGGCCTTTAACTCCTTGCAGTAATGATGATGTATACTCAGGATAGAACATCAATAGTTGATCATCGGGAATCCACCCCTGATGATCAGCTGATCTCAGCCCTTGCATTCACTGCAGTAGACCGGATGTTGACAGCTTTGTCTGCCTTGGAGTCAAAACTGGAAGTGAAATAGAAGGTATAGCTTCCAGTGTTTTCAATAGAACTGAGACCTTCTGTTACATTTCTGGCTCCGATGTCGAGATCAGAGCTGGAAGTATAATACAAGGCTCCACTCCCATTGACATCCATTGGAGCAACACCTTCTATTGCATTTCTGGCTCCAGCCCCAACGCAGACCATCGGCCCCACCACAGTGACTGCAGGGTCTGAGATTAACTGATCACCGGAGGTCCTGAGTGGTGGACCACCAGCGATCAGCTATTGATGACATATCCGGAAGATAGGTCATCAAAACTGCCAGGGGTTAAATGCCTGGAATACCCCTTTAGTGAATTAAGACTCAACTTAAACTTTACCACATCTGTATATTTAGCAGACCAGGTAAAACACAACCAAAGCTACTTTGATTATGGCCATAGGATCGAGAGAGAAGACGGGGGCTTTGTGCAGAACTGTCCCACACACTGTCTGCATTCTGTATGTTCTTGAGGCCTAATGAATAAATCTAATTCTATAATACAACTTTCTATAGAGATACTACAGCAGGGTTTATTTTACATTGTGTTATTTCATCATGATGTGCTGGTTTTTGGCTTTTTTTGTTTTTGCTTTCTACTTAGGATAGCAGGTAAACTCAATGGGGTATTTCTTATGGGGGGGAAATTTTAAGGCCCCTTTTTTGGCAGCCTTTCTTCTCCAATTTACAGTGCAGCAAATGTATCAAATGTTGTATGATAGGTTTGTCACATCTTTAAAGGGGTTGTCCCGCGCCGAAACTGTTTTTTTTTTTTTTCAATAGCCCCCCCCCCCGTTTGGCGCGAGACAAACCCAATGCAGGGGTTTAAAAAAAAAACGGATAGTACTTACCCGAATCCCCGCGCTTCGGTGACTTCTTACTTACCTTGCGAAGATGGCCGCTGGGATCTTCACCCTCGGTGGACCGCAGGTCTTCTGTGCGGTCCATTGCCGATTCCAGCCTCCTGATTGGCTGGAATCGGCACACGTGACGGGGCGGAGCTATGAGGAGCAGCTCTCTGGCACGAGCGGCCCCATTCAGAAGGGAGAAGACCGGCCTGCGCAATTTAGACGCTGAAAATTAGACGGCACCATGGAGACGGGGACGCTAGCAACGGAACAGGTAAGTGAATAACTTCTGTATGGCTCATAATTAATGCACGATGTATATTACAAAGTGCATTAATATGGCCATACAGAAGTGTATAACCCCACTTGCTTTCGCGGGACAACCCCTTTAACTAAGATCTAGAGATGCTGAGTCACCATCCAGTGACTGGAGTGACTTTGAGATACTTTTTGCAACTTTTTGAAAAGTCACATTTCTTAAATCTGTCTAAAACCTCCTTTCACTCAAACCCACCCGTTTCTCTAGAGTGAGAGGCGTCCATTCTTTTTGGTGCAAATCAATAGCAAATTTGTCTAAATGAATTAGCACACAAAAAAGTGTAACTTACACCAGAATTCTGGTGCAACACCAGTAATAAATATGTCCCAGTGATAGATGTACATATAGTAGTAACCCTTACAAACCCATGTCCCCATCAGTTACCGTTTTACCTCTGGAACTTAACAATTTTCTTATGAAATCACA